>NW_026967552.1:2312500-2612500 GCF_028390025.1 Pseudophryne corroboree
TTCCCACGCAGGTCGGTCCTCTTGTCCAGTAGAATCCATGGGGTACCTGTAGAAAAAATTATACTCACAAAATCCAGTGTAGATCGGTCCTCTTCAAATCCATTTGTAATCCACGTACTTGTGAAAATAAAAAAACGGTGTCCCGACCACGAACTGAAAGGGGCCCCATGTTTTCACATGGGACTCCTTTCCCCGAATGCCAGAAACCCACTCTGACTTCTGTCTAAGTGGGTTTCTTCAGCCAATCAGGGAGCGCCACGTTGTAGCACTCTCCTGATCTGCTGTGTGCTCCTGTACTGAGTGACAGGCGGCACACGGCAGTGTTACAATGTAGCGCCTATGCGCTCCATTGTAACCAATGCTGGGAACTTTCTGCTCAGCGGTGACGTCACTTTAGGTCAACCGCAGGGCAGAAAGTTCCCAGCATTGGAGATTTGCACTTTTTAGTAAATGACCGAGTTCTACTAATTTGCTGGCGTATTTTGACCGATGGTGTATTCATTCGTATTTTTTTACAACTACTCCAAAAAAAATAAGAATGCCCTCATCTCTGCCGTGATTTGAGTTTAGTAAATGACCGAGATGACACTTTGAAGAAAAAACGGCATCTCGGCCAAAATCGGGACCTTTAGTAAATTTACCCCACTGTCTGTTACAGAATTATATATTGTACCATGTAACACCCTGGGTCTTGTCTACTCATTTTATAGTAATTTTCCAGTTTTGATCATGATCTTTACCAGATTTTAATTGTTTAATGAAAATTCACATTTCCAAAATGTATTTTATTTCCGGCAGATGGACACACAAGCAGGAATATCTCAGAAGGACATCTAATATCATCCCCGGATTGTGAAATAAAAGATAATGACAGTAGACCGGATTCTCCAGGAGATAACCCCATTACCCCAATTATACATCCAGCTCTATCAGCTGATCCCTCTGATCCTGGGAAATGTTCTCCTGATCCCTCTGATATTGGTGCATCTGTTACAGCTCTAAGAGTAGATACAGTGTTTCCCTGTTCTATAGGTGCACCATGTTTTACACAGAACACAAAGCTTATTACACATCAGCCAGCTAAGGCAAGTGAGAGGCCACTGATATGTTCTGAGTGTGGAAAATGTTTTGCACGGAAATCATTTCTTGTTATACATGAGAGAAGTCACACCGGAGAGAAGCTATTTTCATGTTCTGAGTGTGGGAAATGTTTTACATCCAAATCAAATTTTGTCATACATCAGAAAACTCACATAGGTGAGAGTCCATTTACATGTTCTGAGTGTGGGAAATGTTTTACACGGAAATCACATCTTGTTATACATGAGAGAAGTCACACCGGAGAGAAGCCATTTACATGTTCTGAGTGTGGGAAATGTTTTTCACTGAAATCGAATCTTGTTCAACATGAGAGAAGTCACACTGGAGAGAAGCCATTTTCTTGTTCTGAGTGTGGAAAAGGTTTTTCACACAAATCATGTCTTGTTCAACATGAGAGAAGTCACACTGGAGAGAAGCCATTTACATGTTTTGAGTGTGGGAAATGTTTTACACGGAAATTACATCTTGTTCAACATGAGAGAAGTCACACCGGAGAGAAGCCATTTTCATGTTCTGAGTGTGGAAAATGTTTTGCACTGAAATCAACTCTTATCAGACATGAGAGAAGTCACACCGGAGAGAAGCCATTATCATGTTCTGAGTGTGGGAAATGTTTTGCACTGAAATCAACTCTTATTAGACATGAGAGAAGTCACACCGGAGAGAAGCCATTTACATGTTCTGAGTGTGGGAAATGTTTTTCACTGAAATCAAATCTTGTTCAACATGAGAGAAGTCACACTGGAGAGAAGCCATTTTCTTGTTCTGAGTGTGGAAAAGGTTTTTCACACAAATCATGTCTTGTTCAACATGAGAGAAGTCACACTGGAGAGAAGCCATTTTCTTGTTCTGAGTGTGGAAAAGGTTTTTCACACAAGTCACATCTTGTTACACATGAGAGAAGTCACACCGGAGTGAAGCCATTTACATGTTCTGAGTGTGGGAAATGTTTTTTACTGAAATCGAATCTTGTTCAACATGAGAGAAGTCACACTGGAGAGAAGCCATTTTCTTGTTCTGAGTGTGGAAAAGGTTTTTCACACAAGTCATATCTTGTTATACATGAGAGAAGTCACACTGGAGTGAAGCCATTTACATGTTCTGAGTGTGGGAAATGTTTTTCACTGAAATCGAATCTTGTTCAACATGAGAGAAGTCACACTGGAGAGAAGCCATTTTCATGTCCTGAGTGTGGGAAAGGGTTTATACAGAAATCACATCTTGTTAGACATGAGAGAAGTCACACAGGTGAGAGGCCATTTTAATGTTCTGAGTGTGGGAAAGGGTTTACACAGAAATCACAAATTGTTCAACATGAGAGAACTCACAGAGGTGTAAAGTCATTTGCATGCTCTGAGTGATTAATAAATCAGCTCTTGTTGGACACAGTAGACATCACAGCTGGGGAACCATTTTAATCTTCTGGAGTATACTCATCTTCACCATTTCCCTGCATTGTTCCTTCAGGCTTTATCCTATGTCCTGTGTTTTGTTTTTTTTACAATATACATGCTGCTACTGGGTGAAATAATAAGACGTCATGTCCTCCTTTACCTCTACTATGCATATAACCTGTCTTTGCTCCGGGTACTGAAAAAAATACCAATACTAAATGTCTAGCTGAGCTCCAGGTGTGGGTGATGCCAGTTGGCCGTGACTCAGTCCTAGCGAAACAGGTCCATATGCTAATGCACGCCGACTCACTGTCTTCTGATTACTTCCTCCCACTCCTATCCAAGATTTTTCACGTGCTGCTCCCTTTCTCTGGAATTCCCTACCTCTCCCCCTCAGACTGTTACCAGCAGTACCAAGAATCTGCTGTATTTCATTTGTGGTTGATCTGTTAGCTATGCAGCCCTGACCATGGAACCTGCTGCCTCGCACAGTCCAAGAGACCTCCACCCTGGAGACCACAAACAGACTGATGACTGTTACTCACATGTTTCATTAATGTTCCTTCACTTCCTAAATATACATCCCACATGCTGAGGTCTTTATTCTGTTCTACTTATTGCGTATCTTGTGCTCTGTGTAAATGTGAATGTAAAGTTCTGTGAGTGCTATTGGGAGCAAAGTGATGTATAAGTAACATTATTACTGGTGAGACTGACAGGAGTCAGATCTAGTTACACCATACATTACATATACAGAAGGGGAAATGTATGAGTAACATTATTACTGGTGAGAATAACAGGAGTCAGATCTAGTTACACCATACGTTACATATACAGAAGGGGAAATGTATAAGTATCATTATTACTGGTGATAATGACAGGAGTCAGATTTAGTTACACCATACATTACATATACAGAAGGGGAAATGTATAAGTAACGTGAGAATGACAGGAGTCAGATCTAGTTACACCATACTTTGCATATGCAGGAGGGGAAATGTATAAGTAACATTATTACTGGTGATAATGACAGAAGTCAGATCTAGTTACACCATACATTACATATACAGAAGGGGAAATGTATAAGTAACATTATTACCGGTGAGAATAACAGGAGTCAAATCTAGTTACACCATACATTACATATAGAAAAGGGGAAATATATAAGTAACATTATTACTGGTGAGAGTTACAGGAGTCAGATCTAGTTACACCATACGTTCCATATACAGAAGGGGAAATGTATAAGTAACATTATTACTGGTGAGAATGACAGGAGTCAGATCTAGTTACACCATACGTTACATATACATAAGGGGAAATGTATAAGTAACATTATTATTGGTGAGAATGACAGGAGTCAGATCTAGTTACACCATGCGTTACATATACAGAAGGGGAAATGTATAAGTAACATTATTACTGGTGAGAATGACAGGAGTAAGATCTAGTTACACCATACATCACATATACAGAAGGGGAAATGTATAAGTATCATTATTACTGGTGAGAATGACAGGAGTCAGATGTAGTTACACCATACGTTACATATACAGAAGGGGAAATGTATAAGTAACATTATTACTGGTGAGGATGACAGGAGTCAGATCTAGTTACACCATACGTTACATATACAGAAGGGGAAATGTATAAGTAACATTATTACTGGTGAGAGTGACAGAAGTCAGATCTAGTTACACCATACGTTACATATACAGAAGGGGAAATGTATAAGTATCGTTATTACTGGTGATAATGACAGGAGTCAGATTTAGTTACACCATACATTACATATACAGAAGGGGAAATGTATAAGTAACGTGAGAATGACAGGAGTCAGATCTAGTTACACCATACTTTGCATATGCAGGAGGGGAAATGTATAAGTAACATTATTACTGGTGATAATGACAGAAGTCAGATCTAGTTACACCATACATTACATATACAGAAGGGGAAATGTATAAGTAACATTATTACCGGTGAGAATGACAGGAGTCAAATCTAGTTACACCATACATTACATATAGAAAAGGGGAAATATATAAGTAACATTATTACTGGTGAGAGTTACAGGAGTCAGATCTAGTTACACCATACGTTCCATATACAGAAGGGGAAATGTATAAGTAACATTATTACTGGTGAGAATGACAGGAGTCAGATCTAGTTACACCATACGTTACATATACATAAGGGGAAATGTATAAGTAACATTATTATTGGTGAGAATGACAGGAGTCAGATCTAGTTACACCATGCGTTACATATACAGAAGGGGAAATGTATAAGTAACATTATTACTGGTGAGAATGACAGGAGTCAGATCTAGTTACACCATACATCACATATACAGAAGGGGAAATGTATAAGTATCATTATTACTGTTGAGAATGACAGGAGTCAGATGTAGTTACACCATACGTTACATATACAGAAGGGGAAATGTATAAGTAACATTATTACTGGTGAGGATGACAGGAGTCAGATCTAGTTACACCATACGTTACATATACAGAAGGGGAAATGTATAAGTAACATTATTACTGGTAAGAGTGACAGGAGTCAGATCTAGTTACACCATATGTTACATATACAGAAGGGGAAATGTATAAGTAACATTATTACTGGTGAGAATGACAGGAGTCAGATCTAGTTATACCATACGTTACATATACAGAAGGGGAAATGTATAAGTAACATTATTACTGATGAGAATGACAGGAGTCAGATCTAGTTACACCATACATTACATATACAGAAGGGAAAATGTATAAGTAACATTATTACTGGTGAGAATTACAGGAGTCAGATCTAGTTACACCATACGTTACATATACAGAAGGGGAAATGTATAAGTAACATTATTACTGGTGAGAGTTACAGGAGTCAGATCTAGTTACACCATACGTTACATATACAGAAGGAGAAATGTATAAGTAACATTATTACTGGTGAGAATGACAGGAGTCAGATCTAGTTACACCATATATTCCATATACAGAAGGGGAAATGTATAAGTAACATTATTACTGGTGAGAGTGACAGGAGTCAGATCTAGTTACACCATACGTTACATATACAGAAGGGGAAATGTATAAGTAACATTATTACTGGTGAGAATGACAGGAGTCAGATCTAGTTACACCATACATTACATATACAGAAGGGGAAATGTATAAGTATCATTATTACTGGTGAGAATGACAGGAGTCAGATGTAGTTACACCATACATTACATATACAGAAGGGGAAATGTATAAGTAACATTATTACTGGTGAGGATGACAGGAGTCAGATCTAGTTACACCATACGTTACATATACAGAAGGGGAAATGTATAAGTAACATTATTACTGGTGAGAATGACAGAAGTCAGATCTAGTTACACCATACGTTACATATACAGAAGGGGAAATGTATAAGTAACATTATTACTGGTAAGAATGACAGGAGTCAGATGTAGTTACACCATACGTTACATATACAGAAGGGGAAATGTATAAGTAACATTATTACTGGTGAGGATGACAGGAGTCAGATCTAGTTACACCATACGTTACATATACAGAAGGGGAAATGTATAAGTAACATTATTACTGGTGAGAATGACAGAAGTCAGATCTAGTTACACCATACGTTACATATACAGAAGGGGAAATGTATAAGTAACATTATTACTGGTAAGAGTGACAGGAGTCAGATCTAGTTACACCATACGTTACATATACAGAAGGGGAAATGTATAAGTAACATTACTGGTGAGAATGACAGGAGTCAGACCTAGTTACACCTTATGTTCCATATACAGAAGGGGAAATGTATAAGTAACATTATTACTGGTGAGAATGACAGGAGTCAGATCTAGTTACACCATACGTTACATATACAGAAGAGGAAATGTATAAGTAACATTATTACTGATGAGAATGACAGGAGTCAGATCTAGTTACACCATATGTTACATATACAGAAGGAGAAATGTATAAGTAACATTATTACTGGTGAGAATGACAGGAATCAGATCTAGTTACACCATACATTACATATACAGAAGGGGAAATGTATAAGTATCATTATTACTGGTGAGAATGACAGGAGTCAGATCTAGTTGCACCATACGTTACATATACAGAAGGGGAAATGTATAAGTAACATTATTACTGTTGAGAATGACAGGAGTCAGAACTAGTTACACCATACGTTACATATACAGAAGGGGAAATGTATAAGTAACATTATTACTGGTGAGAATGACAGGAGTCAGATCTAGTTACACCATACGTTACATATACATATGTCTGCATGGGGAAAGCTTTCTGTCTGACCTCCCCATATACATCGTATCCTGATCCCGGTTCTATGTGACCATCTATTACTTGTGTTACATTACATCTTATACCTGCAGTTTTATGTTTTTGTTGTTTACCTGTTTCCTGTTCTGTAAGATCACCTGCTCTGATTATGTGGATGGGGTGGAGGAGGGCATTTTTCAGCTGCCATCTTAGTCCATTAACCACTCCCCCTGCCACCATGGCAATGCATAAGCTACTCTTCTTACTGGTTCAGGAATTTTGAATCTCCGATGGGCTGAACTTTTGGCTCCTCCCCAACCAGCCCTCCCAATTAACTGAACATATGCCTCATGTGGTATAAATAGGAGCACTAGGCCCTCTCACACTTACCTTGGTGAACAAGCCTTATTCTTGCGGCGAAACGTGCGTCCAACCACAACCCATCTGGGTACCTATGGTCCTTGTGCCCAGGACCATGTCCCGGCACTGACAGCTTGATAAGTCCAGTCCCTCCCTTTTTTTCCTCTATATTTGTGTATATATTGTACACTTGAATGTAAGGTTCCTTCACTTTGGTATTGGCACCCCTCCCATCTACCTTCAGGTGTTTTAATTAGCGCAGGTTCCTACATTGCTGACCACACATTAATAAGGGCTTTATTTGAAGATAAGACCTATATAAATGTATATAATGTGATAGTATTAGAGATGTTAGGGACCCATGTGATGAAATCATCTGGTCGCGGTGCATGTACCCGCATATTTGCTTAAATGTGTGCTAATAAGTTGTCTTAGTGCTTAGAGTGTGCATCAGCATTTCTCTTCCCCCGGCTTGAGAAGTATTATTTCTCTTACTAACTATGTTTTTCTTTCAGTAGTTCCCTTTGCTCGCCACAAGGTTACTAAAGGAAATAGTTTGTGACGTGTATAGTAAATGGAAAAAAAGTAAAAGCATGAAAAAAACATGTTGACCTTTTGACCCTGTTGGACTTTTGACTGTTTTAACTCTACCGACCGCCTCCCCATTGTGTGGTGCCCCCCTCACTCCCCGGCTGAGGTGAAGGTTTCAGTACAACAGATCTCTCATCTCTGGCCTAACCCAGTGTACTCTCATCCCCTTGTCCACTGTCCAAAGGGCACACAAAGGGCAGCAGATGCAAAGGAAACCCAGTGTACTCTCATCCCCTTGTCCACTGTCCAAAGGGCACACAAAGGGCAGCAGATGCAAAGGAAACCCAGTGTACTCTCATCCCCTTGTCCACTGTCCAAAGGGCACACAAAGGGCAGCAGATGCAAAGGAAACCCAGTGCACTCTCATCCCCTTGTCCACTGTCCAAAGGGCACACAAAGGGCAGCAGATGCAAAGGAAACCCAGTGCACTCTCATCCCCTTGTCCACTGTCCAAAGGGCACACAAAGGGCAGCAGATGCAAAGGAAACCCAGTGCACTCTCATCCCCTTGTCCACTGTCCAAAGGGCACACAAAGGGCAGCAGATGCAAAGGAAACCCAGTGCACTCTCATCCCCTTGTCCACTGTCCAAAGGGCACACAAAGGGCAGCAGATGCAAAGGAAACCCAGTGTACTCTCATCCCCTTGTCCACTGTCCAAAGGGCACACAAAGGGCAGCAGATGCAAAGGAAACCCAGTGTACTCTCATCCCCTTGTCCACTGTCCAAAGGGCACACAAAGGGCAGCAGATGCAAAGGAAACCCAGTGCACTCTCATCCCCTTGTCCACTGTCCAAAGGGCACACAAAGGGCAGCAGATGCAAAGGAAACCCAGTGTACTCTCATCCCCTTGTCCACTGTCCAAAGGGCACACAAAGGGCAGCAGATGCAAAGGAAACCCAGTGCACTCTCATCCCCTTGTCCACTGTCCAAAGGGCAGCAGATGCAAAGGAAACCCAGTGCACTCTCATCCCCTTGTCCACTGTCCAAAGGGCACACAAAGGGCAGCAGATGCAAAGGGGAGGTCAAGTGAGACTGGTCTGACCTCTGCCCAATAGACTTCTCTTATTGTATGCAAAATGAAAGAAGCACCTGAATCTGTGCGCACTGTGCAGCTGATGATACCATATCTAAAAAAATAGGTTTTTCCAGCCCTCCACCAATGATTCAAGTGCAAAGAGTAGATAAACCGTTCCACCAGCGCATAAACAAACTCAAAGATACTTATTCCAATGATTGGGAAGATGGTGTCATCTTTTCTCTCAGTCAAATAACATGTCAATTATTAGGGGAAAACAGAACGTGCATATTATAATACTGTTTTAATAAATAACATACATGACACAATGTTAAAAAAATCCCAACAAGGATAATGTTAAAAAACATGAAATGGAATTTTATACAAGATTTAACACTAAACATGTATCCATATGTAGCTGGATAATAAATGCAATTACCAATGTGTTAGGAGAACTGTTTTACTAGTTCTCAAATGCGCATGCACCAGAAATATCCCACGTATGGTAGCAGCATATGAAACACATTTAAATGATGGGGAATCCTGAACAGACTCGTGGGATGGATAATTACCAATTCGTTGTAAAGAACTGGCAACGCTCAGTTCTTAAAAACATGTGAGTAGGAAAAAGGTCCCTGGCTGCAGCTCCAAGTATTTCCGTCATGTCCACCTCAGTGATCGTCCGGTGCCCCAATAGTGGCACCCATGCATTCCGACCCTCGCCGGGGTCTTTCTCAAGGTATGTCTTAAAAGGTGAATGAGTCCGTGTACATCCGGAGGTATTTAAAAACCTCCTGCTAGGCTCTGATTGGTCCCAGCGCGCAAGTCTCTATACATCAGAAACTACAAGTCCCATGACTCTTTGTGCGGGGACCGTCATATCCGTTTCCTTTAGATCGCGTCCCTTTGTCATAGTGACGCATGGATAACAAATTTGGCTGTTTCAATGATAACAAAACAAAATAACACATTTTATTAATATTGCAAATACGGCATAGGTAAATATAACTCAAAAGTGTATGTTCATAGCATAAACATCAATCTCCCTTCACCACTTTGAGATAATACACACGCACAGTAGTAGAAAAGGGGAATGCTGATAACAAAAGATAATCGATTTAAAGAAACCATTTCACCTCGAAGTCAGTGTTAAGACCGCCTGGTTTCAATGTTCCTAAGTCATATATTCTTTTCATTTCTGCCTTTGCCAATTGGGCACCTATGTCTCTTTTTCTCCAATGCCCCCTTACCCACTGAATAACAATGAAATGTTTCATGGCTGTAGGGGAGCAATCATGACATTTTCAGAAATGGTTAGATAATGCATGACTGTCCAAACCATTTCTGATGTTTCTAAGATGCTCCCCTATGCGGACCTTAAGGGGTCTCGATGTCCTGCCTATAAATGATAGGCCACAGATACATTCAATGTTGTAGATTACATTTTTCGTATAACATGTAATGAATTCAAGATTTAATATGTGATTAACACAGTAACCTAATTATCCGATATATGAATCATAAATATCACTGTCTGATACGTTTCTCAATGTCACTGATTTACTTGTTTACCTTCTTTTTACTTATATATAAAAAATGTTCTTGGATTTACAATAAACCTTTATCTTTCTGTGCATTTATTGTATTATTATGTCCATTCTTTATGAGAACTCAGTAAAGGCATTGTACTATTATAATGTATATCAATCAGGCTTACACATTGTAAACTACAAGGAGATTATGATGGGACAGCTTTCTATTGAAATTTGTGTCTCCTGATGACGGTCTGTGTATGACCGAAAACGTTTGAGGACCTGGGAATTTATGCTGGACTGCAGTGAACAGTCATGCTGTGCTGTCTGGTTAATAAACTCCTGTTGATACTTAATTAAGAAAAGACTGGTGAGTGCTCCATTGTTTGTTTATATATCAGGGACGTGCAGTCAGGGGAGGCAGTGCCTCCCCTGTCGTTAATGATTAAAATAATATAAAGAAGATACTTATGACACATATTCTGTGTCATAAGTATCTCCTTTATATTATTGTAACCACTATCCCTGTCTAAATGGGGTTGGGAGGCACCGATCGCGGTGCCTCCCGGTCAGATAGGGAAAATTATGGGGGGCGGGAGCGGGCGGGTCCTAGCAATGGGCATTAAAAGCCCATTGAAATAGTATAGGAAAGCGGCACCATTAGTGGTGCCGCTTTCACACAGGGACGTGCTTTCAACCTATGAAAGCACGTCCCGTCAGTCAGGCCACAGTGATTGGCCAGCGGATCCGTCACTGGATCCGCTGTCAATCACTGTTGTGGGCGCGGCGGGTGTCGGCGGAGGTGCTGGCGGCGGAGGTGCAGGTGTCGGCGGAGGTCCTGGCGGCAGAGGTGCGGGCGGCGGTGGTGTAGGCGGCGGAGGGCGGGTGACGGCGGAGGTGCTGGCGGCGGCAATACGGAGTTTGGCAGCGGAGCAGTAACCCATTTCAAAAATGGCGCCTCAACGTCATTTTTGAAATTGAAGATGGCCGCCGCGAGCCAATCACGGCTCGCTGCGTCATCGCTCCGCCCCCTCTGGCTGACTTATATAAGTCAGCGCGAGGGAGCGGATGTCAGTCCGACGGCGGAGGAGGAGCGGAGAAGAGCTCCTGAAGGCTGAAGACGCCGGAAGTCCTGGATGGGCGGCGGCTATGCAAAAGAGCTTAGCATGCAAAAGAGCTTAATGGCCGCCACCTCCCAGGTGAAGACGCCGGAGGAAGCTGCTGGAAGCCCTGGGGGGGTGGCACCCCCCAGGTGAAGACGCCGGAAGCCCTGGGGAGGCGGCGGCCATGCAAAAGAGCTTAAAGGCCGCCGCCCCCAGGTGAAGACCCTGTCAAATAAACTTTTTTTTTTTAAAGAGACTGGTGTTTTTATTTTAATATTTTCTTTACAGGTGGAGAAGAGGTGCCAGCAGGCCATTTATGTCCAGGCATGCTGGCACTTGTGGTTCTCCATGTGCCAGCATGCTGGGGCAGGCTTGCTGGGACCTGTTGGCCACCTGTAAAGAACAATATTACTGTTCTTTACAGGTGGGCCGCAGGTGCCAGCGGGCCATTTATGTCCGGGCATGCTGGCACTTGTGGTTCTCCAAGTGCCAGCATGCTGGGCAGGCTTGCTGGGACCTGTAGGCCACCTGTCAAGAACAATATTAACTATGAACCCTGCACCCACCGCCACCAGGGGTGCGGGGCATAGCACTGTGCTATCAGCCCAGTGCTGGTTATTGCTCGGGAGGGGGACCCCATGTTTATTTTTTGGGGTCCCCACTTCCGAGGAATTCCAGCCCTGGGCTGACTGGTTTGGGGGGGCAGATTAATGTTATGGCAGGGGGACCCCATACCGAGTGTCTCCCCTGCTATGGCATTACCCCCCCTAGCTGGTTCTGCTCGGTGCTGGTTTTACGAATGTGGGGGGGGGGCTACACTTTTTTTATTTACCCCACTCTATTGGGGGGAGGGGGGGTGGAAGGCTGCTTGTGCCTCCCCAACCACCGACCTCACCGCACGCCACTGTTTTATATATATATATATATATATATATATATATATACACAACCACTAAACGCGGCACTCCTGGAGTCTTGTGAAATAAATCTCGTCAGCAGGCAGTTTGATGAAACAACGTTTCAATGCCAATTTTTATTTAGGCATTTTCCTCAGGTTACAAACATATACAAAAAACGTCTTACCTATAAAAGCTACTAATCACCCTGTGCTCCTGCCGCGTGTGGCGTGCGGGACACCGCCCGCTCCGTCCGGCGCGGCTGCAGTGACGTCACCCTACGTCACTTCCAATGTGTGCATACCATCACCATAGTTACGTACACAGAACAAACAGGTTGCCTAGGGACAGGATGCAGCGCTAGCGGTTTTAGCCGCTTATTACAAATACCATATTTAAATCGTGCTCAATGTATGTCCATAGATATACTATGTCAGTATATAAGGCAGATGAACACCCGGAGTCCATTGTAATATTTGGCCTAGAAACAAACTGTGCACAGTGCAACATATTAGCAAAAAAACAGGACAAAGTGCTGTCACTGCCATATACTTAAAAACTGTACTGTGTATCATAAGATCCAAACAACATTACTACGATCTATATTGCTGATCATATATATGGGGGCCTATATGCTCATACTGTTACCTATAGCTCCATATTATCCAAAAAGAGAGAAATATTTAATTTGTATTTTAGTGTTAATATATACTCCCTGAATGCTGCTAATAAAACTAGCGTGTAGAAACACCTAGTCAAGGGATGTCAATCAAAATGACAAAAACAGGTACATGTGTGAGAGAACAATGGTGACTGCCTATAGTGTCAACTTATATATAAGAACGGAAGCTAAGATGACTATGTAGTTTATAAAAAACAATTAAAGCCCTGGGACTCATTAAGTCCTTTTGGATGGATGGTACCCAGCCGATAGATCCAGCGTGCTTCTAATCTCAAGAAGTTGCCACCCCCGTCGCCGCCTCTAATAGAGGCCGGTACGTGGTCGATCCTAGGCAACCTGTTTGTTCTGTGTACGTAACTATGGTGATGGTATGCACACATGGGAAGTGACGTAGGGTGACGTCACTGCAGCCGCGCCGGACGGAGCGGGCGGTGTCCCGCACGCCACACGCGGCAGGAGCACAGGGTGATTAGTAGCATTTATAGGTAAGACGTTTTTTGTATCTGTTTGTAACCTGAGGAAAATGCCTAAAAAAAATTGGCATTGAAACGTTGTTTCATCAAACTGCCTGCTGACGAGATTTATTTCACAAGACTCCAGGAGTGCAGCGTCTAGTGGTTGTGTATGTAATTGTTTTACGAAGGCACCCGGTGCAGGAATTCTTTTTTAATGGAGAGCCGGAATACATGGACTATATATATATATATATATATATATCTGTCCTGTGTGTGACGGCCGGCCTATATGCCGTATATAATTATGTGTCCTGCCCCGTATATATAATTATGTGTCCTGCCCCGTGTATATAATTATGTGTCCTGCCCCGTGTATATAATTATGTGCCCTGCCCCGTGTATATAATTAGGTGTCCTGCCCCGTGTATATAATTATGCGTCCTGCCCCGTATATATAATTATGCGTCCTGCCCCGTGTATATAATTATGCGTCCTGCCCCGTGTATATACTAATGCGTCCTGCCCTGTGTATATACTAATGCGTCCTGCCCCGTGTATATAATTATGTGTCCTGCCCCGTGTATATAATTATGTGCCCTGCCCCGTGTATATAATTATGTGTCCTGCCCCGTGTATATAATTATGTGTCCTGCCCCGTGTATATAATTATGTGTCCTGCCCCGTATATATAATTATGCGTCCTGCCCCGTGTATATAATTATGCGTCCTGCCCCGTGTATATACTAATGCGTCCTGCCCCGTGTATATACTAATGCGTCCTGCCCCGTGTATATAATTATGTGTCCTGCCCCGTGTATATAATTATGTGCCCTGCCCCGTGTATATAATTATGTGTCCTGCCCCGTGTATATAATTATGCGCCCTGCCCCGTGTATATAATTATGTGTCCTGCCCCGTGTATATAATTATGTGTCCTGCCCCGTGTATATAATTATGCGTCCTGCCCCGTGTATATAATTATGTGTCCTGCCCGTGTATATAATTATGTGTCCTGCCCGTGTATATAACTATGTGTCCTGCCCCGTGTATATAACTATGTGTCCTGCCCCGTGTATATAATTATGTGTCCTGCCCGTGTATATAATTATGTGTCCTGCCCCGTGTATATAATTGTGTCCTGCCCGTGTATATAATTATGTGTCCTGCCCCGTGTATATAATTATGTGTCCTGCCCCGTGTATATAATCATGTGTCCTGCCCCGTGTATATAATCATGTGTCCTGCCCCGTGTATATATTTATGCGTCCTGCCCCGTGTATATAATCATGTGTCCTGCCCCGTGTATATAATCATGTGTCCTGCCCCGTGTATATAATTATGTGTCCTGCCCCGTGTATATAATTATGCGTCCTGCCCCGTGTATATAATTATGTGCCCTGCCCCGTGTATATAATTATGCGTCCTGCCCCGTGTATATAATTATGCGTCCTGCCCCGTGTATATAATTATGTGCCTGCCCCGTGTATATAACTATGTGTCCTGCCCCGTGTATATAATTATGTGTCCTGCCCTGTGTGTATAATTATGTGTCCTGCCCCGTGTATATAATTATGTGTCCTGCCCCGTGTGTATAATTATGTGTCCTGCCCCGTGTGTATAATTATGTGTCCTGCCCCGTGTATATAATTATGTGTCCTGCCCCGTGTATATAATCATGTGTCCTGCCCCGTGTACATAATCATGTGTCCTGCCCCGTGTATATAATTATGTGTCCTGCCCCGTGTAATAATTATGTGTCCTGCCCCGTGTATATAATTATGTGTCCTGCCCCGTGTATATAATTATGTGTCCTGCCCCGTGTATATAATTATGGGTCCTGCCCCGTGTATATAATTATGGGTCCTGCCCCGTGTATATAATTATGTGTCCTGCCCCGTGTATATAATTATGTGTCCTGCCCCGTGTATATAATTATGCGCCCTGCCCCGTGTATATAATTATGCGCCCTGCCCCGTGTATATATTTATGCGTCCTGCCCTGTGTATATAATTATGTGTCCTGCCCTGTGTATATAATTATGCGCCCTGCCCCGTGTATATAATTATGTGTCCTGCCCCGTGTATATAATCATGTGTCCTGCCCCGTGTATATAATTATGCGCCCTGCCCCGTGTATATAATTATGCGCCCTGCCCCGTGTATATAATTATGTGTCCTGCCCCGTGTATATAATCATGTGTCCTGCCCCGTGTATATAATTATGCGCCCTGCCCCGTGTATATAATTATGCGCCCTGCCCCGTGTATATATTTATGCGTCCTGCCCACGTCTAGTGCGCACTTCTACATTTCTATACCAGTGATGGGTGTCACATGCAGATGACGTATCTGTAGCAGATAGTCACTGGGCGACAATATACTCTGGGTGAAATTTGTTACAGCATGTCTTCAGGAATGCTGGGTTTAGCCTCCCTGTATATCTTTCCTAAGGGCCAGGTTATACAGCTCTGACTCCTACCTACCCCTGTGGTGCTGAGGAGTTGAGTAAGTGCCCATTGCAGTTGTGTCATTTATCGCATTGTTTGTGACTTGTGCTTAGTTCTGCTGTCTGACTTTAATACTATGTTGTTATATATACGTATTATATCTCTTTTCTGTCCCTCTCAAACCTTTGGATTGTTATGTTCCTAAACTAAATCAAGCTGACCAACTTGCTTCTCGCCTAGAACCGGCACAAGTACAACAACCACCTTGGGTGGCTTCTTTTGCGCAGGTTTTGACGCGTATAGCGGATCACTTGGCTACACCTGCTATACCTCCAGCTACAGGGTTTCCTCCACAGCCTCCATGGGGAGATGTGTCCTCACATTCAGCCCAGGATTTGGCTCAGACCTCTGCGGCCTTTCAGCAGATGTTACAGGATGACAAGTCTGTGGAAGGGAAAGCACGCAGACGTCTGACACCGTCCTCACAGTCTACACAGCTTTCAGGACGTGAGATGTCATCAGAAGATGAGGCTGACTCCTCTCTCCCTGAGTCCCCCTCAGGTGAAGAAGATTGTCTCAGTGGATGTGCCCGCATTGATTCACGTGGTAAAGTCCATATTGACAATAGAAGAACAGGAGCCACCATCAAAGTCTAAGACTCCAGTCTTAGCTGAATACCCGCAATCAGATCAGCTTACTGAAATCATGCAGGAAGCATGGGGTACACCAAATAAGAGGTTTACACTGCCAAAGAAAATGGCTTCTTTTTACCCTCTTCCACCGGTAGAATGTGCTTAATGGGAACTACCTCCCACAGTTGATGCTCATGTGGCACGTCTAGTGCGCACTTCCACATTTCTATACCATTGATGGGGAATCTTTGGCACTCCAGCTGTTGTTGAACTACACATCCCAGCATGCCCTACTACAGTGTTAGCATGACCAAATAGCAAAACTGTAGCAAGGCATGCTGGGATGTGTAGTTCAACAACAGCTAGAGTGCCAAAGGTTACCCATCACTGGCCTATTCCATAAAAGTCTTCTTTGAAAGACCTGACAGACAGAAAAGTTGAAACCTGTCTTAAATCCATTTTTCCCTTACGGGGGCAATTACAAGACCAGCTATGGCCTCAGCATGGGTGGCCAAGGCTGTTGCAGGCTGGGTGGATGCATTTAGAGGATAGTCTCTCGGTGAACGCCACAAGAGAACAGTTATCCTATATAACAAATATAAGGCAAGCAGCTGCCGAGTTGGAATAAGTGGCCTTAGGTACAGGCCTACAAGCTTCAGCTCCCTCAGTAGTAGCCAGCCGAGCAGTGTGGCTACGGCCCTGGAAGAGGGCTTCAGAATCCAAGAAGACGTTGGAATCCCTCCCTTTGCTGAATATATTCTGTTTGTAATGGATTTGGAGGAAAATAGTGGCCATTTTAGCAGCCTCTAAATCAGCGTTTCTGCTCCCAACATCAACTTCTAAACCAAAATCCTCTGCTTTCCGGTCCTTTCAGACCCAGGTCAAAGCAAAAGGACAAGCTTATTCCAGACAGTGTCAATCAACCGTTTCAATCAAAACTGTTACAGGCCTGGGCAGCCAGACGTCCGATTTCCAAATCAGAAGACATACCCTCCACCTGACCACGCGGGCCTCCACCTGTGGGACACCAGGGTGGGAGGCAGACTTCTGCAGTTTGCACAGGTATGGTGTCAGTCCACCACAGATACCGGGGTGCAAGAAGTGGTTTCTTAGAGATCTTAGCGGTAAAATGGAAGTGTATTTCATATATGCAGCAGCTGTGTAGTGTGTGACTCACGTTACGCGTATCACTGCAACTGGCACCTTCATGGGAGGATGTCAGAGAAGTAGTCTCACCTTGTCAGAGTAATGAGTAAGGGGTATATTTACTAAGGTACGGCTTTTTAGAAGTAGAGATGTTGCCCATAGCAACCATTCAGATTCTACTTACCATTTATCTAGCACCTATTAGAGCAGGCATTCCCACGGTCCTCAAGGCACACCAACAGTGCAGGTTTTAGTGATATCCAGGCTGCAGCACAGATGATTACATCAAAATAACTGAGCTACTCATTAAGTCACCTGTGTTCAAGCCTGGATATCACTAAAACCAGGACTGTTAGTGTGCCTTGAGGACCGTGGTTGGGAATGCCTGTATTAGAGGATAAAAGCTAGACCCCGGTTTGGTTGCTATGTGCCATGAGGTGAGTACTCACTGCCGCCGAGTCTGGGGTCTGGCCGCTGTGTGACCGCAGGGGGACATGGCGCGGGAACTCACCACCACGAGGTCTGGGGTCCGGCCACTGTCGTTATGGCTGCTGTGGTGCTAGTGTGGCAGCAGGGAGGGGGCGGGGCGGTCAGCAGTGAGGATGTTGTGACTTCTGGGAGACCAGGAATATTGAGAATCAGGTAGGCTGCAGTGCTTCTGTGTGTTTGCAGCACAGGAGGCGGCCATGTTGGAGACCAGTTTATTCTGTACCACTGGGGTAAGTGGTTAGCCAATACCGTGGCTTCACTTCCTATAAATAAGCTGAGCATTAGACACTCTCTTCCAGTGCTTTGTTGTTACTAGACAGCCAATACAAGGGCCAATATAGCTACATTCCCCCCATGGGCCTCTGTCACCACATCCCCCCCCCCCCCCTCATCGGCCCCTGTCACCACATTCCCCCCACTGGGCCCATCACCCCCCAGTCCCACACTGGCTCTCCACCATGGCTGGCACTGTGTGTGCTGGGATATGAAGACTAGGTGGCTGCAGCCCGGTCAGTAACACAGCAGCTGTGACCACACATCACCCATTATTATTATACACACATCACAGCATTAGGACGGGGCAGGCGCCATGTTCCCGGCTCCCTATGGGCGCCGCCATGTTGGCATAGTCTGAGCAAGCTCTGATAAAGATGTATACAGGGAGCCGGGGCTAGAGAGTAGGCGGGGCTAATGATGGCTGAGTGACGGAAGCTGCGTTCTGTGGGCGGAGCTGGAGGTAGTTGAGTGACGAGGCATTGCGGCCTATGAGAGGGAGAGAGGGCGGGGCTGTGTGTGTGACTGACTGAAAGAGTAGGCTTGGCCTCTGTGAATAGTCAGGAGAGTGATAGGATACGGAAGCCAATGGGCGGGGCAGTGTGATTCTATGACGAGACGATGCGTCCTATGGGCAGTGAGAGGGCGGGGATGGAGGTAAATGAGTGACGGAGTGTTGCAGCCTATGAGAATGAGAGAGGGCGTGGCTGAGTGTGATAGTGACTGGAGGCGCCCAATGGGTAGTGAGTGGGCGGGACTGCTTCTGGTTGCTGAGTTACCGTGGAAGTCACTACCCATAATCCCATGCGCTAGGATGGCGAGCCCACGGAAATACGGCCCCGCCCACTTCCGGTACACATTCTTCTGTCCACGGTGTTATCTCTCCTGCCGCCTCATCCTCCAGGTAATGTCCCCTCATCCCACCTGTCTCCTGCCCCCACCTCTCCTAATACCCCCTCTCCTGCCCCCATCCTCTCCTAATACCCCCTCTCCTGCCCCCAACCTCTCCTAATACCCCCTCTCCTGCCCCCATCCTCTCCTAATCCCCCCTTTCCTGCCCCCATCCTCTCCTAATACCCCCTCTCCAGCCCCCATCCTCTCCTAATACCCCCTCTCCTGCCCCCATCCTCTCCTAATACCCCCTCTCCTGCCCCCAACCTCTTCTAATACCCCCACTCCTGCCCCCATCCTCTCCTAATACCCCTCTCCTGCCCCCAACCTCTCCTAATACCCCTCTCCTGCCCCAACCTCTCCTAATACCCCCTCTTCTGCCCCATCCTCTCCTAATACCCCCTCTCCTGCCCCATCCTCTCCTAATACCCCCTCTCCTGCCCCATCCTCTCCTAATACCCCCTCTCCTGCCCCCATCCTCTCCTAATACCCCCTCTCCTGCCCCCATCCTCTCCTAATACCCCCTCTCCTGCCCCATCCTCTCCTAATACCCCCTCTCCTGCCCCCAACCTCTTATAATATCCCCACTCCTGCCCCCATCCTCTCCTAATACCCCCTCTCCTGCCCCACCTCTCCTAATACCCCCTCTCCTGCCCCCATCCTCTCCAAATACCCCCTCTCCTGCCCCATCCTCTCCTAATACCCCCTCTCCTGCCCCCATCCTCTCCTAATACCCCCTCTCCTGCCCCCAACCTCTCCTAATACCCCCTCTCCTGCCCCCATCCTCTCCCAATACCCCCTCTCCTGCCCCAACCTCTCCTAATACCCCTCTCCTGCCCCCATCCTCTCCTAATACCCCCTCTCCTGCCCCCATCCTCTCCTAATACCCCCTCTCCTGCCCCCATCCTCTCCTAATACCCCCTCTCCTGCCCCCATCCCCTTCTAATACCCCCTCCTGCCCCCATCCTCTCCTAATACCCCCTCTCCTGCCCCCAACCTCAACCTAATACCCCCTCTCCTGCCCACAACCTCTCCTAATACCCCCTCTCCTGCCCCCAACCTCAACCTAATACCCCCTCTCCTGCCCACAACCTCTCCTAATCCCCCCTTTCCTGCCCCCAACCTCACCTAATACCCCCTTTCCTGCCCCTAACCTTTCCTAATCCCCCCTCTCCTTCCCCTGACAGTCTCCTAATGCCCCTTCACCTACCCCTGACATTCTCCTAATACCCCCTCATCTGCTGCCCTTTCCTTCTCCTAATACCCCCTCTCCTGCTAGTCCGGACATTCTCCTAATGCCCCCTCACTTGCTGCCCCTGACATTCTCCTAATACCCCCACACCTGCTCCTGTATTCTCCTAATGGCCCCTCACCTGCTGCCCCTGCATTCTCCTAATGGCCCCTCACCTGCTGCCCCTGTATTCTCCTAATGGCCCCTCACCTGCTGCCCCTGACATTCTCCTAATGCCCCCTCACCTGCTGCCCCTGATGTCCTAATACCCCCTCACCTGCTGCCCCTCTATTCTGATACCCCCACTCCTACCCCTGACATTTTCTTTATACACCCTCACCTGCTGCCCCTTAAATTCTCCTAATAACCCCTCTCCTGCCACTTACATACTCCCCCTCTCCTGCCCTCAACCTTTCCTAATGCCCCCTCCCCAACCCCTATATTCTCCTAATGCCCCCTCACCTGCTGCCCCTATATTCTCCTAATGCCCCCTCACCTGCTGCCCCTATATTCTCCTAATGCCCCCTCACCTGCTGCCCCTATATTCTCCTAATGCCCCCTCACCTGCTGCCCCTATATTCTCCTAATGCCTCCTCACCTGCTGCCCCTATATTCTCCTGCTGCCCCCTCACCTGCTGCCCCTATATTCTCCTAATGCCCCCTCACCTGCTGCCCCTATATTCTCCTAATGCCCCCTCACCTGCTGCCCCTATATTCTCCTAATGCCCCCTCACCTGCTGCCCCTATATTCTCCTAATGCCCTCTCACCTGCTGCCCCTATATTCTCCTAATGCCCCCTCACATGCCCATTAATTCTCCTAATGCCCTCTCACCTGTCCCTGACACTCTCCTAATGCCCCCTCACCTACTGTTCCTATATTCTTCTATTGCCCCCTCTCCTGCCACTGACATTCTCCTAATAACCCCTCACCTGCCCCTACAGTCTCCTAATACCCCCTCACCTGCTGCCCTTATATTCTCCTAATGCCCCCTCACTTGCTGCCCCTGACATTCTCCTAATAACCCCTCTCCTGCTAGCCCTGATATGCTCCTAATGCCCCCTCACCTGCGGCCCCTGACATTCTCCTAATACCCCCTCACCTGCTGCCCCTGACATTCTCCTAATGCCCTCTCACCTGCTGCCCCGGACATTCTCCTAATGCCCTCTCGTCTGCTGCCCCGGACATTCTCCTAATGCCCCCTCGTCTGCTGCCCCGGACATTCTCCTAATGCCCCCTCGTCTGCTGCCCCGGACATTCTCCTAATACCCCCTCACCTGTTGCCCCTGACATTCTCCTAATGCCCTCTCACCTGCTGCCCCGGGCATTCTCCTAATGCCCCCTCACCTGCTGCCCCTGACATTCTCCTAATGCCCCCTGCTCATCACCTGCCGCCCCCTGCCTGTATCCTTCCACCCGCTGTCTGTCACCCACCTCTCATGCCATCCCCTGCAAGTCATCTGCCACTCCCTGTATGTCACCCGCCTCTCCTGCCACCCGCTGCCTGTACCCTGTCACCCACCTCTCTTGCCACCACCTGCCGCCCCCAGTCTGTATCCTACCACCCAGTCCTGTACCCAGCCGCCCCCACCCTGTTTCCTGCCGCCCTCTCCCTGTACCCTATCAATCACCTGCAGCTCCCTGCCTCTCCTACCACCCCCGTCTATCACCTGCCACCACCTGCCTCTTCTAACACCCCCTGCTATCATCTTCCACCACCTGCATCTCCTACCACCCCCCTGCCCGTCACCTGGCTCTCCTGCTTGCACCCTGCCTCACCTGCAGCCCCCTACCCATCTCTTGCCACTCCCTGGCTGTACCCTGACACATCTCCCTCTCCGGCCACCTCCTTTTCATCACCTACCGACCCCCACCTGGCCATTACCTGCGCCCCCCCCTCAGCCGTCACCTGCCGTCCCCCCCCTGCATTTTCTACAAACCCCTGCCTGTCATCTGCCTCTCCTGCTTCTCCAACCACCGCCTGTCCATAACCTGACATCCGCTTACTCTCCTACGACCCGCTGCATGGTTCCCGACTGGGGAGGGGTGTGTGACCGGTGGCTGCATGGCGGAGGGGTGTGTGACCGGTGGCTGCATGGGGGAGGGGTGCGTGTCAGGTGGCTACATGGGTGCGGGGTAGGTGACCAGTAGGCACATCAGTGAGGGTAGAATGCGCACACATCACAGTTAGGTTGTGGTGGGATAAGTGTGCACAGCAGAAGTGAGGGTAGAACGCTCCGCACACATGGGGTTGGGTGTTCCTATGTATCAGTGACGTGCGGGGAGACGGAGCTGTTCCTGTCATACTAACGTATACACCACAGTTTTCACTACATACAGTATATGTAAAATACAAAGAACATATAAATATCATCTTTGAATTATTCTAATAATTTCTGTAGTCAGAAGTAAAAATGATATGGTAGGTGAGGCAGTGCCCCCCCCCACCCCCCCTCCACCAACCTTACCCGCACTCACCAAATTTATACTACTCCTTCTGTGTATAGTGCCCAGATGTGTATACCGCTGCACCTGTGTATAATGTCCACATGTATATACCGCTGAACATGTGTATAATGCCCACATGTGTATACCGCTGCCCCTGTGTGTAATGCCCACATGTGTATACCGCTGCCCCTGTGTGTAATGCCCACATGTGTATACCGCTACCCCTGTGTGTAATGCCCACATGTGTATACCGCTGCACCTATGTATAATCCTTGGGCTCATATATTGTGTGTAAATCTGGCTCTGGTACTAGCCAGTGCCTCTTTAGAAATGTACTTCACTGCACGTCCCTGGTGTGTATGTCTAGTAAGTACACGGAGTAGAAAGGAGGTAACCATAATGCAGAGGTAAGTGTGCCCATTACAGGACAGGTGCACTGTATGTTTGGGTTGGGATGAGCGTGTCTATTGGCACGATAGTAATAATACAGGGACATGACTGGGGAGGTGAGGGGATCTGGAAGCGTCACAGTGACATCACATATCTATAGTAATAATACAGGGACTTAACTGGGGAGGTGAGGAGGTCTGGGAGCGTCACAGTGACATCACTTATATCCATTGTAATCATACAGGGACATGACTGGGGAGGTTAGGGGATCTGGGAGTATTTACAGTGATGTCTCCCCCATTTCTCTAACGTCCTAGTGGATGCTGGGGACTCCGTAAGGACCATGGGGAATAGACGGGCTCCGCAGGAGACAAGGGCACTTTAAGAAAGCTTTGGATTCTGGGTGTGCACTGGCTCCTCCCTCTATGTCCCTCCTCCAGACCTCAGTTAGAATCTGTGCCCGGACAGAGCAGGGTGCATTTTAGTGAGCTCTCCTGAGCTTGCTAATAAGAAAGTATTTTGTTAGGTTTTTTTATTTTCAGAGAGCTTCTGCTGGCAACAGACTCTCTGTTACGTGGGACTGAGGGGAGAGAAGCAGCCCTACTAACTGCGGTTAGGTTGCGCTTCTTAGGCTACTAGACACCATTAGCTCCAGAGAGATCGAACACAGGAACTCACCCTTGGTCGTCCGTCCCCCTCGCAGAGCCAGAAGACCGAAGCCGGCGAGTGAAGCAAGAAGACATCAAAATCGGCGGCAGAAGACTCCTGTCTTCAGATGAGGTAGCGCACAGCACTGCAGCTGTCCGCCATTGCTCCCACATAAACCCACACACTCCGGTCACTGTCGGGCGCAGGGGGGGGGGGGGGGCGCCCTGGGTAGCAATTAAGTACCTCCTGGCAAAGTGGGCATATATACAGTTGGGCACTGTATATATGCATGAGCCCCCGCCATTATTTACACAAAATCGCGGGACAGAAGCCCGCCGCTGAGGGGGCGGGGCTTCTTCCTCAGCACTCGCCAGCGCCATGTTTTTTCTCCACAGCACCGCTGAGAGGAAGCTCCCCAGTCTCTCCCCTGCAGTTACACGGTAGAAGAGGGTAAAAAGAGAGGGGGGGGGCACATAATTAGGCGCAAAAATCAGTATAAACAGCAGCTACTGGGTTAACATTAAGTTACTGTGTTATTCCTGGGTTAATAGCGCTGGGGTGTGTGCTGGCATACTCTCTCTCTGTCTCTCCAAAGGGCCTTATGGGGGTATTGTCTTCAGATGAGCATTCCCTGAGTGTGTGTTGTGTCTGTACGTGTGTGTCGACATGTCTGAGGCAAGAGGCTCCCCTAAGGAGGAGATGGAGCAAATATGTGTGTGTGAGAGGGTGTCTCCGTCGACAATGCCGACACCTGTTGGATATGTGTAATTAAGTGCTACGGTGAATTTATTGCACAAAAGATTAGAGAACAAACAGGGAATCTACCCATGTCTGTCCCTATGTCGCAGAGACCTTCAGAGTCTCTCAATGATCACTATCCAAAATAATAGACACTGATACCGACACGGAGTTTGACTCCAGTGTCGACTACGATAATGCAAAGTTACAGCCAGAATGGCAGAAAAGTATTCAATATATGTTTATTGTAATAAAAGATGATTTGCATATCACTGATGACTCATCTGTCCCTGACACAAGGGTACACATGTTTAAGGGGAAGAAAGCTGAGGTAAATTTCCCTCCTCTCATGATAAAAAAGAGCGGGAATCTCCAGACGTGAGACTGCAGCTTCCCACAAAGAATTCTCTGACAGTATCCTTTCCCCACTAGGGCCAGGATACGATGGGAATCTTCCCCTAGGGTGTCACAAAAGGCAGCCCTGAGGTTACAGCTATTCTCAGGGATCCTGCAGATAGCGTGCACATTCTGGTATACTACTCAGACCGGCGATTGTGTCGGCATGGGTTTATAGCGCTGTGGAAGCGTGGACAGGTACCTTATCAGCAGAGATTGAGACCCTAGTATGTATATAGATATATATATTAAAGATGCTGTCTTAAGAGATATGTATATATAAAGCATGCCCATAGAGACATGAGTATACTGGGTCCTAGAGTCAAAGCTATGTCGATTTCTGCTTGACGTGTCCTGCACAATATGCAATGGACAAGATGATGCCGACTTAAGAGGCATATGGAAGGCTGAGGATTGTGTGGAGAAGGGTTCTCGGACCTGGTCTCCACAGCTATAGCTGATAATTCTGATATTTTGCCTTATATCCCTGCACAGCCTAGAAAAGCACGACATTATCAAATGCAGCCTTTCGAATAGAGACAAGAAAGTCCGAGGTGCGTCCTTTCTTGCCAGAGGCGGGGGAAGAGAAAAGAAGCTGCACAACACAGCTAGCTCCCAGGAACAGAAGTCCTCCCCGGCCTCTACAAAACTCCACCGCATGTCGCTGGGGCTCCACAGGCGGAGCTAGGCCCGATGGGGGCACGCCTTCGGAAGTTCAGCCACAAGTGGGTTCACTCCCTGTTAGATCCCTGGGCAATAGATATTGTGTCTCAGGGATACAAGCTGGACTTTGAGAGGATGCCCCCTCACCGACGGCCCTGCCGGCTTCCCCCCACGAGAGGGAAACAGTGTTAACTGCAATTCACAAATAGTATCTTCAGCAGATGGTGGTCAAGGTTCCCCTCCTTCAACAAGGAGGGGGTTATTATTTGACCATGTTGTAGTCCCAAAACCAGACGGTTCGGTCAGACCCATATTGAATTTAAAATCCCTGAACATATACCTGAAAAGGTGCAAGTTCAAGATGGAATCGCTAAGAGCGGTCGTTGTAAGCCTGAAAGGTGACTCGGGACATAAAGAATGCATACCTTCAGGTCCCTATTTATCTACCTCATCAGGCGTACCTCCTCAGAATTGCGGTACGGGATTGTCATTACCAATTTCAGACGTTGCCGTTTGGTCGCTCCACGGCCTGGAGAATATTCACCAAGGTAATGGCGGAAATGATGGTGCTTCTGCGGAAGCAAGGTGTCACTATTATCACGTACTTGGTCGATCTCCTCATAAAAGCGAGATCAAGAGAGCAGTTGCTGAACAGCGTATCACTTTCTCTGGAAGTATAACGGCAACACGGCTGGAGTCTATATATTCCAAAGTCGCAGTTGGTTTCTACAGCTCATCTGCCTCTCCTAGGCATGATCCTAGACACAGACCAGAAAAGGGTTTATCTTCCGATAGAGGGAGCTCAGGAGCTCATGACACTGGTCAGGAATCTATTAAAACTGAAACAGGTGTTAGTGCATCACTGCACTCGAGTCCTGGGAAAGATGGTGGCATCATAAGAGGCCATTCCCTTCGGCAGGTTCCATGCGAGGACCTTCCAGTGGGACTTACTGGACAAGTGGTCCGGATCACATCTTCAGATGCATCGGTTAATCACCCTATCCCCCAGGGCCAGGGTCTCTCTCCTGTGGTGGCTGTAGAGTGCAGATTCGGCATTCAGGACTGGGTCATGGTGACCACGGATGCAAACCTCCGAGTGGGGGGGGGGGGGGGGGGGGGCAGTCACACAGGTAAGATATTTCCAAGGGCTGTGGTCAAGTCAGGAGACTTGCCTTCACATCAATATCCTGGATCTAAGGGCCATATACAACGCCCTACATCAAGCGGAGTCCCTGCTTCGCGACCAACCGGTTATGATTCAGTCAGACAATATCACCGCAGTGGCTCATGTAAACCGCCAAGGCGGCACAAGGAGCAGGGTGGCGATGGTAGAAGCCACCAGAATTCTTCGCTGGGTGGAGAATCACGTACGCGCACTGTCAGCAGTGTTCATTCCGGGAGTGGACAACTGGGAAGCAGACTTCATCGGCAGGCACGACGTCCACGCGGGAGAGTGGGGACTACATCAAGAAGTCTTCACGCTGATTGCAAGTCGGTGGGAACTGCCACAGGTGGACATGATGACATCCCGCCTCAACAAAAAGCTGCAGAGATATTGCGCCAGGTCAAGAGACCCTCAGTCGATAGCTGTGGTCGCACTGGTGACACTGTGGGTGTTCCCGTCGGTCTATGTATTTCCTCCTCTTCCTCTCATACCCAAGGTGCTGAGAATTATAAGGAAAAGTGGAGTGAGAACAATACTCTTTGTTCCGGATGGGCCAAGAAGGACTTGGTATCCAGATCTGCAAGAGATGCTCACAGAGGACCCATGGCCTCTGCCTCTAAGACAGGACTTGTTGCAACAGGGGCCCTGTCTGTTCCAAGACTTACCGCGGCTGCGTTTGACGGCATGGCGGTTGAACGCCGGCTCCTAACAGAAAAAGGCATTCCGGATAAAGTCATTCCTACGCTGATCAAGGCTAGGAAGGACGTGACAGCGAAACATTATCACCGTATATGGCGAAAATATGTTGCTTGGTGTGAGGCTAGGAAGGCCCCCGCGGAGGAATTCCAGCTGGGCCGTTTCCTTCACTTCCTGCAGTCAGGAGTGTCTTGGGCCTGAAATTGGGTTCCATTAAGGTCCAGTTTTCGGCCCTGTCTATTTTCTTTAAAAAAAGAACTGGCTTCTCTACCTGAAGTTCAGACATTTGTAAAGGGAGTGCTGCATATTCAGCCACCTTTTGTGCCACCAGTGGCACCTTGGGATCTTAACGTGGTGTTGAGTTTCCTAAAGTTACATTGGTTTGAACCACTTAAAACCGTGGAGTTAAAATATCTCACGTGGAAGGTGGTCTTGCTATTAGCCTTGGCTTCGGCTAGGCGTGTGTCAGAATTAGCGGCTTTGTCACATAAAAGCCCCTATCTGGGTTTCCATATGGACAGAGCGGAATTGCAGACACGTTCACAATTCCTGCCAAAAGTGGTGTCATCTTTTTATATAAACCAACCTATTGTGGTGCCTGTGGCTACTCGTGACTTGGAGGATTCTGAGTTACTTGACGTAGTCCGGGCTTTGAAGGTTTATGTAGCCAGAACGGCTAGAGTCAGGAAAACTGAGTCGCTGTTTATCCTGTATGCATCCAACAAGCTGGGTGCTCCTGCTTCAAAGCAAACTATTGCTCACTGGATCTGTAACACGATTCAGCAGGCTCATTCTGCGGCTGGATTGCCGCTGCCAAAATCGGTAAAAGCCCATTCCACAAGGAAGGTCGGCTCTTCTTGGGCGGCTGCCCGAGGGGTCTCGGCATTACAGCTGTGCCGAGCGGCTACTTGGTCAGGGGCAAACACTTTTGCAAAGTTCTACAAGTTTGATACCCTGGCTGAGGAGGACCTGGAGTTCTCTCATTCGGTGCTGCAGAGTCATCCGCACTCTCCCGCCTGTTTGGGAGCTTTGGTATAATCCCCATGGTCCTTACGGAGTCCCCAGCATCCACTAGGACGTTAGAGAAAATAAGATTTTACTTACCGCTAAATCTATTTCTTGTAGTCCGTAGTGGATGCTGGGCGCCCGTCCCAAGTGCGGACTTCTTCTGCAATGCTTGCATATTGTTATTGCTTACATAAGGGTTATGTTATAGTTGCATCAGGGTTGATCTGATGCTCTATTGTTGTTCATACTGTTAACTGAGTAAGTTTTTATCACAAGTGATACGGTATGATTGGTGTGGCTGGATGAGTCTTGCCCTGGATTCCAAAATCCTTTCCTTGTACTGTCAGTTCTTCCGGGCACAGTTTCTCTAACTGAGGTCTGGAGGAGGGACATAGAGGGAGGAGCCAGTGCACACTCAGAATCCAAAGCTTTCTTAAAGTGCCCATGTCTCCTGCGGAGGCCGTCTATTCCCCATGGTCCTCACGGAGTCCCCAGCATCCACTACGGACTACGAGAAATAGATTTACCGGTAAGTAAAATCTTATTTTCGCAAGGCTACACAGTAGTGAAGAAGATATCCGGTGAGTGTGAGACACCGAGCAGCCATCCCCGTGTGTCAGGAAGAAGAAGGACCCAGAGCCTCATCTCGGTGCCTCCACCTCACTCACTGACACATGACACATTGACCAGAAGATCCTGGAACTCACCAACAAGATCATTCAGCTGCTGACTGGAGAGGTGACTGCTGGGAATGGGGCATTATACAGTAACACCAGGGGACGTGTCTGGGTGACTACTGGAGAGGTGACTGCTGGGAATGGGACATTATATACAGTAACACCAGGGGATGTGTCTGGGTGATGACTGGAGAGGTGACTGCTGGGAATGGGACATTATACAGTAACACCAGGGGACGTGTCTGGGTGATGACTGGAGAGGTGACTGCTGGGAATGGGACATTATACAGTAACACCAGGGGACGTGTCTGGGTGATGACTGGAGAGGTGACTGCTGGGAATGGGGCATTATACAGTAACACCAGGGGACGTATCTGGGTGATGACTGGAGAGGTGACTGCTGGGAATGGGGCATTATACAGTAACACCAGAGGATGTGTTTGGGTGATGACTGTATCACTGTGTGTGTCAGGTTCCTATAAGGTGTCAGGATGTCACTGTCTATGTCTCCATGCAGGAGGGGGAGTATATAGAGGAACACAGGGGTCTGTACAAGGACGTGATGATGGAGAATCACTGGCCCCTCACATCACTGGGTAAGAGGAGACTGTCATGTATTGTACAGGGGAGAGCAGGTATGGGGGCCCTATATACACACATCACCTGATAATCACATCTATACACTGTACTCAGTCACTGTGTGTCTCCTACAGATGGGCCCAGTAACAGAGATACCCCAGAGAGATGTCCCCGTCTTCTGTATTCCCAGGACTGTACAGAGGAGAATCACAGGATCCCACAGGAGGATCAGGTAGGTGGGATTTAGGGTCTCACCCAATATACCTCAGTGACTGTCACTATATAATCTGTAGAGGAGATGTGTGTCTTATGCACTGATATTATACTGTTTCACCTCAGTTTAATCTGACTGTATGCAAATGTCATTAGAGTGTTTGTTTTTTAGGCACAACGTCTGTCTGATATTAAAATAGAAGGTACAGAGGTAGAAGAAGAGACGTATGTGACTGATATGAAGGCAGAAGATACAGAGGGAGAAGAAGAGACGTATGTGACTGATATAAAGGCAGAAGATACAGAGGGAGAAGAAGAGACGTATTTGACTGATATGAAGGCAGAAGATATAGAGGGAGAAGAAGAGACACATGTGACTGATATAAAGGCAGAAGATATAGAGGGAGAAGGAGAGACGTATGTGACTGATATAAAGGCAGAAGATATAGAGGGAGAAGAAGAGACGTATGTGACTGATATAAAGGCAGAAGATATAGAGGGAGAAGAAGAGACGTATGTGACTGATATAAAGGCAGAAGATATAGAGGGAGAAGAAGAGACGTATGTGAGAGGTGATCAGCAGTGTAAGGAGGAGGAGATCCCTACAGATATCAGCACAGGTGAGTAATAAACACTTATTACAGAAGTCATATATTCTCATTGCTCAGTCACTACAGCAATCTCTTATCCTACACCCTCCTCCGCCATCAGCCTTGTTCTCAGTTGGGTGTTTCTAACACAAGGCTATCCATGACAAATATCACATGTAGAGAGTTTTCTCATACGTCCTAGAGGATGCTGACGGGATCCGCAGGAGACATGGGCACTTTAAGACTTTAAAAGGGGTATGAACTAGCTCCTCCCTCTATGCCCCTCCTCCAGACTCCAGTTAGATTCTGTGCCCAGCGAGACTGGATACACTTAGGAGCTCTCCACAGTTTCTCAGAAAAAAGACTTTATTTAGGTTTATAATTTTCAGGGAGACCTGCTGGCTACAGGCTCTCTGCATCGTGGGAGTGAGGGGGGAGAAGCAGGACCTACTTCTGTGCGTTTAAGGGCTCTGCTTCTTAGGCTACTGGACACCATTAGCTCCAGAGGTTCAGATCACTTGGTGCGCCTAGCTGCTTGTTCCCGGAGCCGCACCGTCACCCCCCTCACAGAGCCAGAAGACAGAAGCCGGGTGAGTAAAGGAAGATCAGAAGACTTTAGTGATGGCAGAAGACGGCAGTGGGATCCGACGACACGCCTGTCGTTCCTGGGTATGATTCTGGATACAGAATTACGGAGAGTTTTTCTTCCAGTGGAAAAAGCTCTGGAAATACAGAACATGGTAAAACAGATTCTGAAACCGGCAAAAGTGTCAGTTCTTCAATGCACTCGATTGCTGGGCAAGATGGTGGCGGCCTACGAAGCCATTCTGTATGGCAGGTTCCATGCCAGGGGTGCTTCAGTGGGACCTGCTGGACAAGTGGTCCGGGTCTCACCTGGACATGCACCGGAAAATACTCCTATCTTCCAGGACCAGGATCTTCTTTCTGTGGTGGCTGCACAGTTCTCACCTTCTGGAGGGACGCAGGTTCGGGATTCAGGATTGGATCCTGGTGACCACAGATGCAAGTTTCCGAGGCTGGGGAGCAGTCACACAGGGGTGAAACTTTCAGGGAAAAAATAGGATTTTAATACCTACCGGTTACAGACCTAGTCTCTACAGCTACTGCTGGAAAATTGTAATTTTTACCTTATGTTCCCCCAAAACATAAGAAAACGCATCATCAAATGCAGTCCTTTCGGCCCAATAGATACCGAAGAGGAAGAGGCTCTGCCTTCCTTGCTGCTAGAGGCAGGGAAAGAGGTAAAAGAAACCCAGGCTTCTCTGCCTCCCAAGAACAGAAGTCCTCCCCGGCTTCTGCCAAGTCCACCGCATGACGCTGGGGTTTCCCTGCGGGAGTCCTCGCCGGTTGGGGCACGTCTCAAGCTCTTTAGCCAGGTCTGGGTTTGCTCGGGCCTGGAACCTTGGATTTTAAAAATTGTGTCACAAGGGTACAAACTAAAATTTTAAGACGTTCCCCCTCGCCGATTATTAAAATCAGCCTTGCCAGCTTCTCTGACTGGCAGAGAGGTAGTGTGCGACGCAATACAAAAATTGTGTCAGAACCAGGTCATTATCACGGTTCCCCCTGCGCAACAGGGACAAGGCTTTTATTCCAGTTTATTCGTGGTTCCGAAGCCGGACGGCTCGGTCAGACCGATCCTCAACCTTAACCTAAATTACTTTCTGCAGAAATTCAAGATGGAGTCTCTCAGAGCAGTGATCTCCAGTCTGGAGGAAGGGGACTTTATGGTCTCCTTAGACATAAAGGATGCCTACCTACATGTTCCCATTTATCCTCCTCATCAGGCCTTCCTGCGCTTTGTGGTTCAGGATTGTCATTACCAATTTCAGACGTTGCCATTTGGGCTGTCCATGGCTCCGAGGATTTTTACCCAAGTGATGGCGGAGATGATGATTCTTCTTCGCATGCAAGGTGTCATGATTATCCCATACTTGGACGATCTCCTGATGAAAGCCAGATGCAGGGACAAGTTGTTACAGAACATTGCACTGTCCCTGAAGGTGTTGCAACAACATGGCTGGCTCCTCAACCTGCTGAAATCTCAGTTGATCCCTACGACCCACCTGTCGTTTCTGGGGATGAATCTGGACACAGAACTACAGAGAGTTTTTCTTCCGGAAGAAAAAGCTCTGGAACAAATCTTAAAATCAACCAGAGTGTCGATCCATCAATGCACTCGCTTGCTGGGAAAGATGGTGGCGGCCTACGAGGCCATTCAGTTTGGCAGATTCCATGCCAGAGTATTCCAGTGGGACCTGTTGGACAAGTGGTCCGGTTCCCACCTACACATGCAACGGACGATAGTCCTGTCCTCAAAGACAAGAATATCACTGCTGTGGTGGCTGCACAGTTCTCACCTCCTCGAGGGACGCAGGTTCGGTATTCAGGATTGGATTCTAGTGACCACGGATGCAAGTCCCCGGGGTTGGGGTGCAAGGAAGATGGTCAAGTCAGGAGACTTGTCTCCACATAAAGGTTCTGGAATTAAGGGCCATTTACAACGGCCTTCTACAAACTGAACGCCTTTTTCAAAGTCGACCCTTCCTCATCCAGTCGGAGAATGTAACAGCAGTAGCTTACATCAACAGCCAGGGCGGAACAAAAAGCAGAGCAGCAATGACAGAAGCCACAAGGATTCTCCGCTGGGCGGAGAAACATCTAAGCGCTCTGTCAGTTATCTTCATTCCAGGAGTGGACAACTGGGGAAGCAGACTTCCTCAGCAGACACGATCTCCATCCAGGAGTCTTCACAGAAGTGACAAGTCGCTGGGGTACTCCCCAAGTAGACATGATGGCGTCTCGTCTCAACAAGAAACTCCAAAATGATTGCGCCAGGTCAAGGTACCCTCAAGCCATAGCGGTGGGCGCTCTGGTGACACCGTGGGTGTTTCAGTCGGTATGTGTTCCCTCCACTTCCTCTCATTCCGAGAGTGTTAAAAATTATAAGAAGAAGAAAGGTTCCAACGATCCTCATTGTTCCAGATTGGCCAAGGAGGGCTTGGTATCCCGATCTTCAGGATTTACGCATAGGAAATCCCTGGCTGCTTCCTCTACGAGAGGACCTGTTACAGCAGGGGCCGTGTCAGTATCAAGATTTACTGCGGCTACGTTTGACGGCATGGCGGTTGAACGCCAGATTCTAGCCCAGAAGGGTATTCCCAGTGAAGTCATTCCCACTCTTATTCAGGATAGAAAGGATGTTACGGCAAAACACGATCACCACATTTGGAGGAAATATATTTCCTGGTGCGAGTCCAAGAAGGCTTATGCGGAAAAATTTTTACTTGGACATTTTCTCCACTTTTTACAAGCTGGAGTGGATGCGGGCCTTAAATTAGGATCCATTAAAGTACAAATTTCTGCATTGTCAGTTTTCTTTCAGAAACAATTGGCCTCACTTCCTGAGGTGCAAACGTTTGTAAAGGGGGTGTTACACATCCAACCACCTTTTGTGCCTCCTGTGGCACCTTGGGACCTTAACGTGATGTTACAGTTCCTTCAATCTCACTGTTTGAACCTTTTTCAAAAGGTGGATTTGAAATTCCTCACTTGGAAAGTGGTCATTTTATTGGCCTTGGCATCTGCACGGCGGGTGTCCGAATTGGCGGCCTAGTCTCACAAGAGCCCTTATTTGATCTTCCATGAAGATAGAGCAGAGTTGAGAACTCGTCAACAGTTTCTGCAGAAGGTGGTTTCTTCTTTTCATATAAACCAACCTAATGTCCGTCTCCCTCAGCACAGTTCCTATAACTGAGGTCTGGAGGAGGGGCATAGAGGGAGGAGCCAGTTCACGCCCTTATTAAAGTCTTAAAGTGCCCATTTCTCCTGCGGATCCTGTCTATACCCCATGGTTCTATTGATGACCCCAGCATCCTCTACGAACTCAGAGAAAAGGATTTACCGGCAGGTATTAAAATCCTATTATTTATAAGTGCGCAAGCAGGACAGCATTTTCTCTTCTTTGGTGTTTTATTATTACAACCATGTCTAGTAATCCCACATGAGCGTCCATGTCACCTCCAGTAATCCCACACGAGCGTCCATGTCTTCTCCAGTAATCCCACATGAGCATCCATGTCACCTCTAGTAATCCCACATGAGCGGCCATGTCTCCTCCAGTAATCCCACATGAGCGGCCATGTCACCTCTAGTAATCCCACATGAGCGTCCATGTCACCTCTAGTAATCCCACGAGCATCAGTGTCACCTCCAGTAATCCCCCATGAGCGTCCATGCCACCTCTAGTAATCCCCCATGAGCGTCCATGTCACCTCTAGTAATCCCCCATGAGCGTCCATGTCACCTCTAGTAATCCCCCATGAGCGTCCATGTCACCTCTAGTAATCCCACATGAGCATCCATGTCACCTCTAGTAATCCCACATGAGCGGCCATGTCTCCTCCAGTAATCCCACATGAGCGGCCATGTCACCTCTAGTAATCCCACATGAGCGTCCATGTCACCTCTAGTAATCCCCCATGAGCGTCCATGTCACCTCTAGTAATCCCCCATGAGCGTCCATGTCACCTCTAGTAATCCCCCATGAGCGTCCATGTCACCTCTAGTGATCCCCCATGAGCGTCCATGTCACCTCTAGTGATCCCCCATGAGCGTCCATGTCACCTCTAGTAATCCCCCATGAGCGTCCATGTCGCCTCTAGTAATCCCACGTGAGCGTCCATGTCGCCTCTAGTAATCCCACGTGAGCGTCCATGTCACCTCTAGTAATCCCACGTGAGCGTCCATGTCACCTCTAGTAATCCCAGGTGAGCGTTCAGTGTTGATCAAGCTCCAGTCTAAGCATCCTATCTTTTTTTTTTTTTTAATACACATAAAAATGATTACAGGTAAAACATGTCAGTTATAGAATTATATATTGTATCCTGTAACACCCTGGGTCTTGTCTACTTATTTTATATTTCTCTGACGTCCTAGTGGATGCTGGGAACTCCGTAAGGACCATGGGGAATAGCGGGCTCCGCAGGAGACTGGGCACAACTAAAAGAAAGCTTTAGGACTAACTGGTGTGCACTGGCTCCTCCCCCTATGACCCTCCTCCAGACCTCAGTTAGATCTTTGTGCCCGGCCGAGCTGGATGCACACTAGGGGCTCTCCTGAGCCTCCTAGAAAAGAGAGTATAGTTTAGGTTTTTTATTTTCAGTGAGACCTGCTGGCAACAGGCTCACTGCATCGAGGGACTAAGGGGAGAAGAAGCGAACCTGCCTGCTTGCAGCCAGTTCGGGCTTCTTAGGCTACTGGACACCATTAGCTCCAGAGGGATTGAACGCAGGACTCGACCTCGATGTCCGTTCCCGGAGCCGCGCCGCCGTCCCCCTTACAGAGCCAGAAGCAAGAAGATGGTCCGGAAAATCGGCGGCTGAAGACTTCTGTCTTCTCCAAGGTAGCGCACAGCACTGCAGCTGTGCGCCATTGCTCCTCATGCACACCTCACACTGCGGTCACTGATGGGTGCAGGGCGCTGGGGGGGGGGGGGGGGGGCGCCCTGAGCAGCAATAAAGAACACCTTGGCTGGCAAATATACACCATATATAGCCCCAGGGGCTATATAGGTGTAAATTAACCCCTGCCAGATTTCCTAAAGTCTGCTGAAAAAGGGGCGGAGCTATCTCCCTCAGCATACCGGCACCATTTTCCCTCACAGCTCCGCTGGAAGGAAGGCTCCTTGGCTCTCCCCTGCAGTCCTGCACTACAGAAAAGGGTAAAAAAGAGAGGGGGGCACATATTTTAGGCGCATTATAGTTATTCTATGCAGCTATAGGGGAAAACACTCTGTATAGGTGTCACCCCAGTGTATATAGTGCTCTGGTGTGTGCTGGCATACTCTCCCTCTGTCTCTCCAAAGGGCTTTGTGGGGTCCTGTCCTCTTTTAGAGCATTCCCTGTGTGTGTGCTGTGTGTCGGTACGGCTGTGTCGACATGTATGAGGAGGAAAATTATGTGGAGGCGGAGCAAATGCCGGTAAATGTGATGTCACCCCCTGCGGGGTCGACACCTGTGTGGATGGACTTATGGAAGGAATTACGGGAAAGTGTCAACTCCTTACATAAAAGGCTTGACGACATGGGACAGCCGGCAACTCAGCTTGTGCCTGTCCAGGCGTCTCAAAGGCCATCAGGGGCTGTAAAACGCCAGTTACCTCAGATGGCAGACACAGACGTTGACACGGATACCGACTCCAGTGTCGACGATGAGGAGACGACTGTAACTTCCAATAGGGCCACACGTTACATGATTGAGGCAATGAAAAATGTATTACACATTACTGATATTACCCCAGGTACCACAAAAAAGGGTATTATGTTTGGTGAGAAAAAACTACCAGTAATTTTTCTGCATCTGAGGAATTAAATGAAGTTTGTGAAGAAGCATGGACTTCCCCCGATAAGAAATTAGTAATTTCTAAACGGCTATTGGCAGCGTACCCTTTCCCGCCAGAGGATAGGTCACGTTGGGAAACACCCCCTAGGGTTGATAAAGCGCTCACACGTTTGTCAAAGAAGGTGGCACTACCGTCTCCGGATACGGCCGCCCTTAAAGAGCCTGCTGACAGAAAGCAGGAGACTATCCTAAAGTCTATATACACACACACTGGTGTTATACTACGACCAGCTATAGCCTCAGCATGGATGTGTAGTGCTGCGGTTGCGTGGTCGGATTCCCTGACAGAGAATATTGAGACCCTGGATAGGGACAATATTTTACTGACTTTAGAGCATATAAAAGATGCTCTCTTATACATGCGTGATGCACAGAGGGATATTTGCTGACTGGCATCAAAAGTAAGTGCAATGTCCATTTCCGCTAGACTGGATTATGGACTCGGCAGTGGTCAGGGGATGCCGATTCAAAAAGGCACATGGAGATTTTGCCTTATAAAGGGGTGGAGTTGTTTGGGGAAGGTCTGTCAGACCTCGTTTCCACGGCAACAGCTGGAAAATCAACTTTTCTGCCCCAGGTTACCTCGCAGCAAAAGAAAGCACCGTATTATCAAGCACAGTCCTTTCGGCCCCATAAGGGCAAGAGGCGCCTCTTTTTTGCCAAAAGGCAGAGGTAAGGGAAAAAAGCTGCAGCATACAGCCAGTTCCCAGGACCAGGAGTCCTCCCCCGCTTCCGCCAAGTCCACAGCATGACGATGGGGCTTCACAGGCGGATCTAGGTACGGTGGGGGCACGTCTCAGGAATTTCAGCACACAGTGGGCTCGCTCACAGGTGGATCCCTGGATCCTTCAGGTAGTATCTCAGGGGTACATGCTGGAATTCGAGACGCCTCCCCCACGCCGTTTCCTAAAATCTGCCTTACCAACAACACTCTCTGACAGAGAGGCGGTGTTACAGGCAATTCACAAGCTGTATTCCCAGCAAGTGATAAACAGGGTACCTCTTCTTCAACAAGGAAAGGGTTATTATTCCACAATGTTTGTGGTACCGAAACCGGACGGTTCGGTGAGACCCATTTTAAATTTAAAATCCTTGAACAAGTATATCAAAAAGTTCAAGTTCAAGATGGAATCGCTCAGAGCGGTTATCTCCAGCCTGGAGGAGGGGGATTACATGGTATCTCTGGACATCAAGATGCTTACCTGCATGTCCCCATTTACCCTCCTCACCAGGAGTACCTCAGGTTTGTGGTACAGGACTGTCACTACCAGTTCCAGACGCTGCCGTTTGGGTTATCCCGGCACCGAGGGTCTTTACCAAGGTAATGGCCGAAATTATGATTCTCCTTCGAAAGAAAGGGGTTTCAATTATCCCGTACTTGGACGATCTCCTGATAAAGGCGAGGTCCAGGGAGCAGTTGCTGGTGGGGGTAGCACTTTCTCAGGAAGTGCTACAACAGCATGGTTGGATTCTCAACATCCCAAAGTCACAGCTGGTCCCCACGACACGTCTTCTGTTCCTGGGGATATTCTGGATACAGACCAGAAAAGTGTTTCTTCCAGAGGAAAAAAAAAAAGGGGTTGTCATCTCTAGTAAGAAACCTTCTAAAGCCAGGACAGGTGTCAGTGCATCAATGCACGAAAGTCCTGGGAAAGATGGTAGCTTCGTACGAAGCAATTCCATTTGGCAGATTCCACGCAAGAACCTTCCAGTGGGACCTGTTGGACAAGTGGTCCGGATCGCATCTTCAGATGCATCGGCGGATAACCCTGTCGCCAAGGACCAGGGTGTCGCTACTGTGGTGGCTGCAGAGTGCTCATCTTCTAGAGGGCCGCAGATTTGGGGTACAGGACTGGGTCCTGGTAACTACGGATGCCAGCCTTCGAGGCTGGGGGGCAGTCACACAGGGACGAAATTTCCAGGGACTGTGGTCAAACCAGGAAATTTCACTTCACATAAATATCCTGGAACTAAGGGCCATCTACAACGCCCTAAGCCAGGCAAGACCTCTGCTTCAAAACCAGCCGGTACTGATACAATCAGACAACATCACGGCGGTCGCCCATGTAAACAGACAGGGCGGCACAAGAAGCAGGAGCGCGATGGCAGAAGCCACAAAGATTCTCCGATGGGCGGAAAATCACGTGTCAGCACTGACAGCAGTGTTCATCCCGGGAGTAGACAACTGGGAAGAAGACTTCCTAAGCAGACACGACCTCCACCCGGGAGAATGGGGACTTCATCCGGAAGTTTTCCAAATGATTGTAAACCGTTGGGAACGACCAAAGGTGGACATGATGGTGTCCCGCCTCAACAAAAAACTAGAAAGGTATTGCGCCAGGTCAAGGGACCCTCAGGCGATAGCTGTGGACGCTCTAGTGACACCGTGGGTGTACCAGTCGGTTTATGTGTTCCCTCCTCTGCCTCTAATTCCAAAGGTACTGAGAATTGTGTGAAGGAGCGGAGTAAGAACGATGCTCGTGGTTCCAGAGTGGCCAAGAAGAGCTTGGTACCCGGAACTTCAAGAGATGCTCACAGAGGACCCATGGCCTCTTCCGCTAAGACGGGACCTGCTCCAGCAGGGGCCCTGTCTATTCCAAGACTTACCGCGGCTGCGTTTGACGGCATGGCGGTTGAACACCGGATCCTGAAGGAAAAGGGTATTCCGGAGGAAGTCATCCCTACCCTGATCAAAGCCAGGAAGGATGTCACGGCAAAACATTATCACTGCATTTGGCGAAAATATGTTGCTTGGTGTGAGGCCAAAAAGGCCCCAACGGAGGAGTTTCAACTGGGTCGTTTTCTGCATTTCCTGCAAGCAGGAGTGAATATGGGCCTAAAATTAGGGTCCATTAAGGTACAGATTTCGTCTCTGTCAATTTTCTTCCAAAAAGAATTGGCTTCACTGCCTGAAGTTCAGACATTTGCGAAGTGCGTGCTGCATATTCAGCCCCCTTTTGTGCCTCCAGTGGCACCTTGGGATCTCAATGTGGTTTTGGGGTTCTTGAAATCACATTGGTTCGAGCCACTTAAAACCGTGGATTTGAAATATCTCACGTGGAAAGTGGTCATGCTGTTGGCCCTGGCTTCGGCCAGGCGTGTGTCAGAATTGGCGGCCTTATCTTGTAAAAGCCCTTATCTGATTTTCCATACGGATAGGGCAGAGTTGAGGACTCGTCCTCATTTTCTCCTGAAGGTGGTATCAGCTTTTCACTTGAACCAGCCTATTGTAGTGCCTGTGGCTACTAGGGACTTGGAGGATTCCAAGTTACTGGACGTGGTCAGGGCCCTGAGAATTTATGTTTCCAGGACGGCTGGAGTCAGGAAGACTGACTCGCTGTTTATCCTGTATGCATCCAACAAGCTGGGTGCTCCTGCTTCAAAGCAGACTATTGCTCTCTGGATTTGTAGCACTATTCAGCTTGTGCATTCTGCGGTAGGACTGCCGCATCCTAAATCAGTGAAAGCCCATTCCACAAGGAAGGTGGGCTCATCTTGGGCGGCCGCCCGAGGGGTCTCGGCTTTACAACTTTGCCGAGCCGCGACTTGGTCAGGGTCAAATACTTTTGCAAAGTTTTACAAGTTTGACACCCTGGCTGACGAGGACCTGGAGTTCTCTCATTCGGTGTTGCAGAGTCATCCGCACTCTCCCCCCCCCCGTTTGGGAGCTTTGGTATAATCCCCATGGTCCTTACGGAGTTCCCAGCATCCACTAGGATGTCAGAGAAAATAAGATTTTACTCACCGGTAAATCTATTTCTCGTAGTCCGTAGTGGATGCTGGGCGCCCATCCCAAGTGCGGATTGTCTGCATTACTTGTACATAGTTACTGTTAACTAAAACGGGTTATTGTTGAGAGCCATCTGTTCAGAGGCTCCATTGTTATCATACTGTTAACTGGGTTTAAAATCACGAGTTGTACGGTGTGATTGGTGTGGCTGGTATGAGTCTTACCCGGGATTCAAAAATCCTTCCTTATTGTGTCAGCTCTTCCGGGCACAGTATCCTAACTGAGGTCTGGAGGAGGGTCATAGGGGGAGGAGCCAGTGTACACCAGTTAGTCCTAAAGCTTTCTTTTAGTTGTGCCCAGTCTCCTGCGGAGCCGCTATTCCCCATGGTCCTTACGGAGTTCCCAGCATCCACTACGGACTAGGAGAAATAGATTTACCGGTGAGTAAAAATAAGAATTTACTTACCGATAATTCTATTTCTCGTAGTCCGTAGTGGATGCTGGGGACTCCATAAGGACCATGGGGAATAGCGGCTCCGCAGGAGACTGGGCACAAAAGTAAAGCTTTAGAACTACCTGGTGTGCACTGGCTCCTCCCCCTATGACCCTCCTCCAAGCCTCAGTTAGGATAATGTGCCCGGACGAGCGTACACAATAAGGAAGGATTTTGAATCCCGGGTAAGACTCATACCAGCCACACCAATCACACCGTATAACTTGTGATCTAAACCCAGTTAACAGCATGATAACAGAGGAGCCTCTAGAAAAGATTGCTCACTACAGCAATAACCCGATTTTTTGGTAACAATAACTATGTACCAGTATTGCAGACAATCCGCACTTGGGATGGGCGCCCAGCATCCACTACGGACTACGAGAAATAGAATTATCGGTAAGTAAATTCTTATTTTCTCTGACGTCCTAGTGGATGCTGGGGACTCCGTAAGGACCATGGGGATTATACCAAAGCTCCCAAACGGGCGGGAGAGTGCGGATGACTCTGCAGCACCAAATGAGAGAACTCCAGGTCCTCCTCAGCCAGGGTATCAAATTTGTAGAATTTTACAAACGTATTTGCTCCTGACCAAGTAGCTGCTCGGCAAAGTTGTAAGGCCGAGACCCCTTGGGCAGCCGCCCAAGATGAGCCCACCTTCCTTGTGAAGTGGGCATTTACAGATTTTTGGCTGTGGCAGGCCTGCCACAGAATGTGCCAGCTGAATTGTACTACAAATCCAACGAGCAATAGTCTGCTTAGAAGCAGGAGCACCCAGCTTGTTGGGTGCATACAGAATAAACAACGAGTCAGATTTTCTGACTCCATCCGTCCTGGAAACCTATATTTCCAGGGCCCTGACAACGTCTAGCAACTTGGAATCCTCCAAGTCCCTCGTAGCCGCAGGCACCACCATAGGTTGATTCAGGTGAAACGCTGAAAACCACCTTAGGGAGAAACTGAGGACGAGTCCTCAATTCCGCCCTGTCCGAATGGAAAATCAGATGAGAGCTTTTACAGGATAAAGCCGCCAATTCTGACACGCGCCTGGCCCAGGCCAGGGCCAACAGCATGACCACTTTTCATGTGAGATATTTTAACTCCACATATTTAAGTGGTTCAAACCAATGTGAGTTTTGGAACCCAAAAACTACATTGAGATCCCAAGGTGCCACTGGAGGCACAAAAGGAGGTTGTATATACAGTACCCCTTTTACAAACGTCTGAACTTCAGGGACTGAAGCCAGTTCTTTCTGGAAGAAAATCGACAGGGCCGAAATCTGAACCTTAATGGATCCTAATTTTAGGCCCATAGACACTCCTGTTTGCAGGAAATGCAGGAATCGACCCAGTTGAAATTCCTCCGTTGGGGCCTTAATGGCCTCGCACCACGCAACATATTTTCGCCAAATGCGGTGATAATGTTTTGCGGTTATATCCTTCCTGGCTTTGATCAGGATAGGAATGACTTCATCCGGAATGCCTTTCTCCTTCAGGATCCGGCGTTCAAACACTCTGCCGTCAAAAGCAGCCGCGGTAAGTCTTGGAACAGACAGGGTCCTTGCTAAAGCAGGTCCCTTCTTAGAGGTAGAGGCCACGGATCCTCCGTGAGCATCTCTTGAAGTTCCGGTTACCAAGTCCTTCTTGGCCAATCCGGAGCCACGAATATAGTGCTTACTCCTCTCCATCTTATAATTCTCGGTACCTTGGGTATGAGAGGCAGAGGAGGGAACACATACACTGACTGGTACACCCACGGTGTTACCAGAGCGTCTACAGCTATTGCCTGAGGGTCCCTTGACCTGGCGCAATACCCGTCGAGTTTTATAATCATGTGGAAGACTTCTGGGTGAAGTCCCCACTCTTCCGGGTGGAGGTCGTGTCTGCTGAGGAAGTCTGCTTCCCAGTTGTCCACTCCCGGAATGAATATTGCTGACAGTGCTATCACATGATTTTCCGCCCAGCGAAGAATCCTTGCAGCTTCCGCCATTGCCCTCCTGCTTCTTGTGCCACCCTGTCTGTTTACGTGGGTGACTGCAGTGATGTCCGAATGGATCAACACCAGATGACCTTGAAGCAGAGGTCTTGCTGAGCTTAGAGCATTGTAAATGGCCCTTAGCTTCAGGATATTTATGTGAAGTGATGTCTCCAGGCTTGACCATAAGCCCTGGAAATTCCTTCCCTGTGTGACTGCTCCCCAGCCTCGCAGGCTGGCATCCGTGATCACCAGGACCCAGTCCTGAATGTCGAATCTGCGGCCCTCTAGAAGATGAGCACTCTGCAACCACCACAGGAGAGACACCCTTGTCCTTGGTGACAGGGTTATCCGCTGATGCATCTGAGGATGCGACCCGGACCATTTATCCAGCAGGTCCCACTGGAAAGTTCTTGAGTGGAAACTGCCGAATGGGATTGCTTCGTAAGAAGCCACCATTTTTCCCAGAACCCTTTCATTGATGTACTGAGACTTGGCTCGGTTATAGGAGGTTCCCGACTAGCTTGGATAACTCCCTGACTTTCTCCTCCGGGAGAAACACCTTTTTCTGGACTGTGTCCAGGATCATCCCTAGGAACAGAAGACGAGTCGTCGGAATCAGCTGTGATTTTGGAATATTGAGAATCCAATCGTGCTGCCGCAACACTACCTGAGATAGTGCTACACCGACCTCCAACTGTTCCTTGGATCATACCCTTATCAGGGGATCGTCCAAGTAAGGGATAACTAAAATTCCCTTCCTTCGAAGGAGTATCATCATTTCGGCCATTACCTTGGTAAAGACCCGGGGTGCCGTGGAACATCCATACGGCAGTGTCTGAAACTGATAGTGACAGTTCTGTACCACAAACCTGAGGTACCCTTGGTGAGAAGAGTAATTTGGGACATGAAGGTAAGCATCCTTGATGTCCCGAGACATCATGTAGTCCCCTTCTTCCAGGTTCGCAATCACTGCTCTGAGTGACTCAATCTTGAATTTGAACCTCCGTATGTAAGTGTTCAAGATTTTAGATTTAGAATCGGTCTCACCGAGCCGTCCGGCTTCGGTACCACAACAGTGTGGAATAATACCCCGTTCCCTGTTGCAGGAGGGGTACCTTGATTATCACCTGCTGGGAATACAGCTTGTGAATGGCTTCCAAACTGCCTCCCTGTCAGAGGGAGACGTCGGTAAAGGCGACTTTAGGAAACGGCGAGGGGGAGACGTCTCGAATTCCAATTTGTACCCCTGAGATATCACCTGAAGGATCCAGGGGTCTACTTGCGAGTGAGCCCACTGCGCGCTGAAATTCATTGAGATGGGCCCCCACCGTGCCTGAGTCTGCTTGTAAAGCCCCAGCGTCATACTGAGGGCTTGGCAGAGGCGGGAGAGGGCTTCTGTTCCTGGGAACTGGCTGATTTCTGCAGCCTTTTTCCTCTCCCTCTGTCACGGGGCAGAAATGAGGAACACTTTTCCCGCTTGCCAACGAAAGGACTGCGTCTGATAATACGGCGTCTTCTTATGTTGAGAGGCGACCTGGGGTACAAACGTGGATTTCCCAGCTGTTGCCGTGGCCACCAGGTCTGAAAGACCGACCCCAAATGACTCCTCCCCTTTATAAGGCAATACTTCCAAATGCCGTTTGGAATTCGCCTCACCTGACCACTGTCGTGTCCATAACCCTCTACTGGCAGAAATGGACAACGCACTTAGACTTGATGCCAGTCGGCAAATATTCCGCTGTGCATCACGCATATATAGAAAAGCATCTTTTAAATGCTCTATAGGCAATAATATACTGTCCTTATCTAGGGTATCAATATTTTCAGTCAGGGAATCCGACCACGCCAACCCAGCACTGCACATCCAGGCTGAGGCGATTGCTGGTCGTAGTATAACACCAGTATGTGTGTAAATACATTTTAGGATACCCTCCTGCTTTCTATCAGCAGGATCCTTAAGGGCGGCCATCTCAGGAGAGGGTAGAGCCCTTGTTCTTACAAGTGTGTGAGCGCCTTATCCCCCCTAGGGGTTTTTTACCAACGCACCCTAACCTCTGGCGGGAAAGGGTACACTGCCAATAACATTTTAGAAATTATCAGTTGTTATCGGGGGAAAACCACGCATTCACACACCTCATTTAATTTCTCAGATTCAGGAAAACTACAGGTAGTTTTTCCTCACCGAACATAATACCCCTTTTTGGTGGTACTCGTATTATCAGAAATGTGTAAAACATTTTTCATTGCCTCAATCATGTAACGTGTGGCCCTACTGGAAGTCACATTTGTCTCTTCACCGTCGACACAGGAGTCAGTATCCGTGCCGGCGTCTGTATCTGCCATCTGAGGTAACGGGCGCTTTAGAGCCCCTGACGGCCCATGAGACGTCTGGACAGGCACAAGCTGAGTAGCCGGCTGTCTCATGTCAACCACTGTCTTTTATACAGAGCTGACACTGTCACGTAATTCCTTCCAACAGTTCATCCACTCAGGTGTCGACCCCCTAGGGGGTGACATCACTATTCCAGGCAATCTGCTCCGTCTCCACATCATTTTTCTCCTCATACATGTCGACACAAACGTACCGACACACAGCACACACACAGGGAATGCTCTGATAGTGGACAGGACCCCACTAGCCCTTTGGGGAGAAGAGGGAGAGTTTGCCAGCACACACCAGAGCGCTATATATATACAGGGATAACCTTATATAAGTGTTTTCCCCTTTATAGCTGCTGTATTTTTAATACTGCGCCTAATTAGTGCCCCCCACTCTTTTTTAACCCTTTCTGTAGTGTAGTGACTGCAGGGGAGAGCCAGGGAGCTTCCCTCCAACGGAGCTGTGAGGGAAAATGGCGCCAGTGTGCTGAGGAGATAGGCTCCGCCCCCCTCTCGGCGGCCTTATCTCCCGTTTTTCTGTGTATTCTGGCAGGGGTTAAATTCATCCATATAGCCCAGGAGCAATATGTGATGCATTTTTTGCCATCCAAGGTGTTTTTATTGCTGCTCAGGGCGCCCCAGCGCCCTGCACCCAGTAGCGGATCTTGCCACGGGCAAGCAGGACTTTTGCCCGGGGCGCCGCCTTCCGGAGGGCGCTGGCGCCTTCCGGAGGGCGCCGCACCGTGGCAAGATCCGCCACTGCTGCCCGCTGTGTCCCCCGCCGCCTCTGCCCGCTGTCGTCCCCGTCCGCCAGTGTGAAGGGAACTAGACGCTATGCGTCTAGTTTCCCTTCGTGGAGAGTAACTGCTGAGCGGTGCGCGATGACGTCATCGCGCACCGCACAGCAAAGGTCCTCTCCATGAAGGGAACTAGACGCTTTCCCTTCGTGAAGAGGACCTTTTGCTGTGCGGTGCGCGATGACGTCATCGCGCACCGCTCAGCATTCAAACGGCCCTAGCAATGTACAGGGGGCGTAAATGACCACGCCCCCTGTATTAGGCCACGCCCCCATACCCTGCCCGGGGCGCAGGGCGCCCTTGAACCGGCCCTGCCTGCACCCTCAGTGACCGGAGTGTGAAGTGTGCTGAGAGCAGTGGCGCACAGCTGCAGTGCTGTGCGCTACCTTGTTGAAGACAGGACGTCTTCTGCCGCCGATTTTCCGGACCTCTTCTGTCTTCTGGCTCTGTAAGGGGGCTGGCGGCGCGGCTCTGGGACCTATCCATGGCTGGGCCTGTGATCGATCCCTCTGGAGCTAATGTCCAGTAGCCTAAGAAGCCCAATCCACTCTGCACGCAGGTGAGTTCGCTTCTTCTCCCCTTAGTCCCTCGATGCAGTGAGCCTGTTGCCAGCAGGTCTCACTGAACATAAAAAACTTTTCACTAAGCAGCTCAGGATAGCCACCTAGTGTGCACCCTTCTCGTTCGGCACAAAAATCTAACTGAGGCTTGGAGGAGGGTCATAGGGGGAGGAAGTCATTGAAATCTCTGTACGGGGTGACGGTAACCCTATCTTTCCCTATACTACGGGGTTACCGTCACCCCGTACAGAGATTTCAATGGGATAAGGAGCCGGTTTTACAGAAAAATCCGGCAGGGCTGAAAATAAACACAAAAGGAGCTGTAAACATTACTAATCCTTTTCTTTTTTACAGGTATTGCACTACAGTATTGTAACATTTAAATTGTTGCAAAATAGAATACATATTGTCACAAGCGCCTTGTTTTAGTATCTATTTGAATTGTTTATTTTTATTCAGGGCAGCTAAAACACTTAAATCCCGGCAACAGCGCGGTTATTCTCATTTCTAATCATAGGGGGAGGAGCCAGTGCACACCAGGTAGTTCTAAAGCTTTACTTTTGTGCCCAGTCTCCTGCGGAGCCGCTATTCCCCATGGTCCTTACGGAGTCCCCAGCATCCACTAGGACGTCAGAGAAATCTTATTTTCCATAATGTATTTTATTTCCAGCAGATGGACACACAAGCAGGAATATCTCAGAAGGACATCTAATGTTATCCCCGGATTGTGACATAAAAGATGATGACAGTAGACAGGATTCTCCAGGAGATAACTCCATTACCCCAATTATACATCCAGCTCTATCAGCTGATCCCTCTGATCCTGGGGAATGTTCTCCTGATCCTGGGGAATGTTCTCCTGATCACCCTGATATTGGTGCATCTGTTACAGCTCTGACAGTAGATACAGTGTTTCCTTGTTCTATAGATGCCAAATGTTTTACACAGAACACAAACCGTATTACTCATCAGACAGCTAAGGCAGGTGAGAGGCCACTGATATGTTCTGAGTGTGGGAAATGTTTTACAAAGAAATCATATCTTGTTATACATCAGAGAAGTCACACAGGTGAGAAGCCGTTTTCCTGTTCTGAGTGTGGGAAATGTTTTACACAGAAATCAGCTCTTGTTACACATCAGAGAAGTCACACAGGTGTGAAGCCGTTTTCCTGTTCTGAGTGTGGGAAATGTTTTGCATTGAAATCAGTTCTTGTTAAACATCAGAATAGTCACTCAGGTGAGAAGCCGTATTCCTGTTATGAGTGTGGGAAATGTTTTGCATGCAACTCAAATCTTGCTACACATCAGAGAAGTCACACAGGTGAGAAGCCGTTTTCCTGTTCTGAGTGTGGGAAATGTTTTGCACGCAACTCAAATCTTGCTACACATCAGAGAAATCACACAGGTGAGAAGCCGTTTTCCTGTTCTGAGTGTGGGAAATGTTTTGCATGGAAATCAGATCTTGTTACACATCAGAGAAGTCACACAGGTGAGAAGCCGTTTTCCTGTTCTGAGTGTGGGAAATGTTTTACAAAGAAATCAGCTCTTGTTACACATCAGAGAAGTCACACAGGTGAGAAGCCGTTTTCCTGTTCTGAGTGTGGGAAATGTTTTACAAAGAAATCAGCTCTTGTTACACATCAGAGAAGTCACACAGGTGAGAAGCCGTTTTCCTGTTCTGAGTGTGGGAAATGTTTTACACAGAAATCAGCTCTTGTTACACATCAGAGAAGTCACACAGGTGAGAAGCCGTTTTCCTGTTCTGAGTGTGGGAAATGTTTTACACAGAAATCATCTCTTGTTACACATCAGAGAAGTCACATAGGTGAGAAGCCGTATTCCTGTTCTGAGTGTGGGAAATGTTTCACACAGAAATCACATCTTGTTACACATCAGAGATGTCACACAGGTGAGAAGCCATTTTCATGCTGTGAGAGAAATAAATCCGCTCTTGTTGAACACATTAGACATTACCCAAGTACGGAACCATTTAAATCTTCTGGAGTATAATCATCACTGTCGTCCAATGTTCCTCAAGGGTGAATCCGATCTCCTATGCTTTATAAAATATACATGCTAGCACTGGGTGATATAATCAGACGTCATGGCCTGGTCTACCACTGCTATGCAGATGACCTGCTTTTTGCTCCATGTACTGAGAACCTAATACCAATAAATGGTTGTCTAGCTGAGCGCCAGGGGTGGATGATGCCAGTTGGCTATGACTCAGTCTTTGTGAAACATAATAGAAGCTCCCCAACAAAGGACAAGACTACAGCTTTACCAACCATCTGGATTTATGCTTTGGTGTTCAGAATTGCAAAATACTGAACATGTGCTGAATCTTTGTGTTGTCCTGGTATGTAGCTGACACAGATATCAGGTATCCGCCACATACAAATCCTCGTTCTTCCATCTGTGGACCATAGCCAGAATCAAGCTCTTGATTCCCTCAGAAGTTCATAGACTACTGCAATGCCATCTACCTGGGTCACCCAGCAAAAGAATTACAGAGCTTGCAGCTAGTACAGAATGCAGCAGCCAAGCTGTTACCTAACCCGCCCGTTCCTGCCTCATAACACCCATTCTCTACTCCCTTCACCGGCTACCTGTAAGATGACAAATCTATTTCATAATTGGCTAACTGACCTTCCCAGCCCAACATTACATGGTCCAAGGTACTAGAAGCAGCTTCTGCCTCCTTACTGCCCTGCTTGCTTGCTTCTACAGATGAAGGACTGTTACCAGCAGTACCAAGAATCTCCTGTCATTCATTTATGGGTCAAGCTTTTAGCTTTGCAGTCCTGACCATGGAACTCACTGCCTTGCACAGTCCAAGAGGCCTCCACTGTAGAGACCTTCACAAGCAGGCTGATGACTGTTACTCACACTTTTCATTAATGTACCTCTATTTACTTCCTAAATAATATATCCCAAATGCTTAGGTCTTTTTTCTGCTGTTTATTTTGTATCTTGTGCTTTGTGTAAATGTGAATGTCTAATACCAGTTTGCACAATCTGTATTGCTGCACGACAGTATGGCGGCCATTGGAACGTGTTTTCACTTCTAGTTTACCTAACTTGTTGCAGACACTCATCTTGATAAGGAGTGCCGAGTGTTTTCTGATACAAGATCCTATCCATATATACCCTGTACATTATCATGTGCATTAGAGTCACCCGGGTTCCATCTGCGGTGGTTTGTTGTATGTTACATCTATATGGTGCGGATACTCCCCTGTATTTCATAATAAAAGCTTTTGTTTGCATCTAATTATTACATTAAAGCTTTTATTTTTTTTATCTGTTTTATATTCCCGTCTGAGTAATTACGCCATAATGTCTAATCTCGGAGTGGACACCAGAAGAAACCTTCTGGTGTTCCATCATTTTGTTTTGTGTAAGCATACAGGTAAGTGATGGCACGGTGGTCACTGACCGTCACATTCCGGTGGTATAATGGAAGTGGGACTGTCTGGGTTTATTCTAGTCTACTGCAGAAATAAAAAACTCAGCCTTTATCCTGCTTATAAAAATGACAAAGCCCATAAATCAAGCTTGGTCGGACAAGACAGAAGCCACATTAATCGTGGCACATCATATAGGCTGAGGACCCATGCTTCTGGTATATATGGCATAACTCCCTCTTCACCCACAAAAACCTTCCCTTCACCATTCACAATGTCCACCATTGCCCCTTCAGAAGGGACACAACTTTCCTTTGCTTTTTCCACCTCCTCCTTCACATAGCCCAGGACCACCTTCATGACCATTTCATGTTTATCTGGAGGCCTGGCATCTGGGAGGTTCATGGCCTGAGATGACCACAGACCCACCAGGTAGTGGGCAAGAAGAATCCACAGCCTCCTGAGGAACTGGAGAGTCCAAGGATCCACCCCGCATGAGGCAGAGAAGGGTCAACCACAGGGTCTGGCTCATCTATTTCCTTCCTAAAAGCTGCTCTTTACCCAGTTTGGTACCTGTGGGATCCCACTCCAATTTCCCTTGAGAGTCCTTACTAATCCCCTCTGAACCTACTAGTTCCTTCCTCTTCCAACCACTCCTCCTTTTTAAGCTTTTCACCACCTGCTGTGTGAGTCCCATCCAACCACTCCTCCATGCCTTGACTCATTGGTGTAGCAACCCCCTTCTCCCCACCCCACCACACTGCTACATTGCAGTTAAGCTGTGAGACTTGCTGCTAGCAGTACTCACTACTCAGCACACACTCACATCCTGATTACACAGCTGTGCCAGAGACACTGTCTCACTGACAAATAATAAATAAATAAAATAAAGGAATAAGGGACAATAAACAAATAAAAACAAATATATATAAATAAATGGATAGGATAAGGATAAATTTAGTACAAAGACAGGGACTCAACAATAAAATACAGTAATGGACAAAGGAAGACAATCAGTTATACAACACAGTGGGAAAAGCTAATAGGGAAAGTTACTACTTATCTGCTCCCTGCTCCATTGATCTGTGCACAGAAGTTGTTCTCCCCGGCTGCAGGCTCCCTTCCCCACCGGCTGCTGGCTCCCTCCGGCCACTGCTTCCTCCTGACTATTGTCTCTCCCCGGCCGCTGGCTTCCCCCTTGCTGCCGGCTTCTGGCTCCCCCGGCTCACGGCTCTAGCACCTTGTCGCTCCATCCTCGTGTGCGTCCTTGTGTGTGCGTGCCCAATGTCACTTCCGGTTCCAGTCGCTTGATGCTCTATCAGTAATAGGTTTCTCCAACATACTTGAAATGTATTTGTAGTTGGTTGATTATGTGCTCCTATTGCTGATTATACTAATCTATAACCTGTGACTCCTGAATTTACTATAATTCTGTCAGTTTTTTCTGACTATTCCGATCTTCAATGCTTGTGCAAAGCAAGGTAGGGTCGGATTTTATGTCACTTTAACAAAATTTTAAGTGATTACAGTCACAAATTGTGTAGTACACTGTGCAAGTGTCTGATTATTTATCATGTCTAAGAGCGGCAAGGGTGAGGAAAATACACTCACAGCAGCACCAATACTCATCATGTTTGTCAAAGCTGGGCTAACCTCTCAGGATCTGGTTCAGAAACATAGTTTTAGCTTTCATCAAAGTCTTGACAAATCCAAGGAGGACACAGGTGCAAGTTGAACCCCCATGGGCTACCTTTTTATAGACAATATCCAGTGTAGCTGAGCGGATAATTCCAACTTCTGTACCAGGGTTAGGTTACACTATTAACCCTTACATGCAGCATTCCACCTGGGGTTTCTCACATCCAGCAGGGGAAGCAGCAGCCTCACAACAAAAACAGGCTGAAAGGACAGTGGTAAGTAAATCACATAGACATGAAACAATATCTTTACAGTCTACACATGCTTCAGATGAGGATTCGTTGGAGAATGAAGACTCATTACACTCTGGTTCTGCATACGAAGCTGAGGCGGAAGGTCTCAGCTCAGTGGACGTATCTGAGTTAATTAATGCGATGAAAGCTATTCTATCCTTAGAATAATCAGCAGAGCTTGTGTTAAAATCCAAGTCACCTGTGTTTAAATGTCCCAAAACAGTCAGGACTGAGTTTCCTGGGTCAGGACAGCTGAAGGAAATTTATAGAAGAGGCTTGGGTTACAACCAGTAAGAAATTTATAATTCCAAGGAAATGGAATTCCAGTTATCCTCTTCTGGCTGAGGACTGTTTAAACAGGGAGGTGGCCCCCAAAGTAGATACGCATGTAATTCTATTAGTGGGAATATCCACATTACCTCTTCCTTCAACATCATTAAATGGTGTCATGGATAGGAGAGTTGATGGTTTTTGGCAAAAAAAATATTTTGCCCCGTCTGGGGCAATCATAAGATCAATCAAAGCTTCAGCCTGGCTGGCAAAAGCAGTGGCTGCCTGGGCTGATGCATTGGAAATGGTTCTTTCAATTGCATATAGAGAGCAAAAATTTCATGTAGCACATATCAAACAGGTTGCAATGTTTTTGAAAGAAGCAGTCTTGAATATGGGTAATATTGCCTCTCAGGCATCAGCTTCAGCAGTAGCCGCTCGCAGAGCAGTTTGGCTACGTACATGGAAAGCTGATTCAGAATCCAAAAATGTTTTGGAGTGTTTACCTTTTACTGGAGATATTCTTTTTGGTAAAGAATTAACCAGTATCTTGGAGTCAGAAGCAGACTCCAAAAAAGTAAAGTTTCCTTCCACATGCAAATTCAAGCCTAAAGTTCCGGCTTTTCAGCCCTTTCTGTCTCAAGGGAAAACAAAAAGAAAAGGAGATGGTAAACAGTCCCAATACAACAAGTCTGGTGTTAAAGCCGAATTATAATAATAATAATAGAGAGTTCTCCGTTGTGATGATATTCAGCATATAGAATTTATTATCAAAGAGGGAACCACTCCCAATATTCTGCACAGAGGAGCCTGGACCAAGACAGAATTCATCAATGAGCCTGTGTCTTTAGAACACTGACTTTACATTATTTATACCATAACATTATACAATTGTTCAGAACTTATTTACAAACAAGGTGTACATATAGATTAAATCATGGAGATACATTGGTTGATGAACAATAAGGGGAAATGCCAAATATGGTCAGATTAGCTAATTATAGAGAGTGGTTTTATCCATAAGATGGCAGACTTGTCCATGAATCTTGAATCTCCTATATATAACTATTAGGTTCTCTAATAGGCTTCGTTGTCATAAAGGTCATTCTTGTTCATAATACCGTGTTGTCTAAAGTGAAGGTCCATCAGATATTCCATGATATGTTCTTGTTCTGCCACAAAGTCTCATACAATATCATTGAGCTCTCGTTATCTACACAAAGGCCTTGCTGCTAGCCACGTAAACACCTAATCAAATGATGCTCAAGGGTTGTGGGAGAATATTACTCTGTGCATAGTAACTCTATACTAAAAGAAAACACTGTTTAAGGGAACATTATAATATCAAGACTCATAGCACAATTAATGAGACAATACAGGATATTTGATGTTACTTCAACATTCCACTGTTTTGTTTAATCTCTAAACAATTATCATATAATAAATCAAATACTCACCATGTGTAAATGATTTGTCTGGTGATGAGTGGAGTAGTGTGAGATGTGAGATAGAATAAGGAAAACCCGTTCTCTGGATACAATCGCTGGCACTAGTCCACTGAGTATCGATGCGAAAAGCCTCAACCCTCCCGAAAACTTGTGTAGATAAGAGAAATGGAAGAGGTAGCGACAGAACATGTGGTTTCTTTACCCTGGCTATAGGTTGAGGTTCTTCTTGCTAAATTGTTCCCATCCGCTACCTTCTCTGAGCAGTAACTAATGGATGGCTACTTGATATTGAATCATACATTCTCTAATGTCTCTCAGTTCTTCATTAATGAGTCCTATAGAGGTGCTTGTAGCCTTTATATTTTTAGCTAGTCCATAAAAGTAAAACTTCCTAGGTCTATCACAAGTCTATATAGTAAGCCAAAAGGCATATCAGTAAGGGTATTTTTTTACAGTAAATTAATTGTAAATCATAGTATTTTAGCTCTATAACCACGGGATATAAATAGATACTTTTGGTAGGCATGTCTCAATTGATAAGTGATATATTTCTTCTTCTGCTCAAGTACATATTCATCAGTATCTTATCAAAACATCATTTTGTACATATTCCTAGTGTCATTATATCTTCATATGCCATGGTCAGTGTGGGGAACATACTATATGTTTACGTTATTTTCCTTAAGCCATTATGGCTCATGGTGTAGGGAAAGGAAAGAAAGAGAAGATTGTCTCTATGTTGGCGCACTAAGATTATTAATTTGTATAAAATTGTTAGGGTCTCCTGCCCTGTGCTGCCACGTCGTCATGGCAACCGGGAGACAAGTGTTAGCAGAGTAACCTGAACGCAGCTGATACTCCGGTTCGGTCTTTTGCTGTGCAGTGGTTACAGGGTCTGTGCACGGCAGGGGATCCGGTGCTGGTTTTTGTGCTCACAGTCTGTGAGGTCTAAGTGGGGCGTGGACAGCACCTGCTTTATAAACCCTCTTCTCAGGTTAAGCAGATGCTGCTGAATCTTTGTTGGTTAGTCAGTTCCTGAAAGTTAGCCAGTACTGTGTAGCTTTGTATTTGTTGTTGCTTACTGCAAATAGGCCTGGGGATTTGGTACTGCACTCTGCCAATCCAGACCTAGCAGTAAGACTGGAGTCAGTCGTTTAGCTTGCTGGGGTTCTGTTACTACTCTGTGAACTTAGCAAGTTTGCGGCTGTATTCTAAGACTTGCCTGTCTAATCCTGTCTCACTGTGCTAGGTGTCAGGGGTCAGTTTAGTGGCAGTAAGCTGAACCTGTGCACTGCAAGTGAGAATTAGGATTGTGGAGACTCTCCTTGTGTCTATCATTCCATCTCTGACCAAGGAGTTTACTGCCACACCCGTTGGTAACCCTTTAGGGTTTTGCTGTTGCCCTTAGCAACAGCATTTCGGGTTCTCTACGTATTAAAACACAACATCTTGCTTTTTCCATCTGAGCATTCCTAATACTAGGGAGACACCCAGTTTCTTAGCCTCTGGGCTTCTCTGTTCACTTTGTGTTTATTTTGTTACCCTATCACCTTCTGTGTACGTAATGTCATATTTCCCAGTCTGTCTGTGAGTTCATTTGTTTTGCATCCCTCTCTGTTCAAACACCAGTACATTCCTGCAGGCAGTGGTGTGCATAACATATTCAGCAGCCCAATACTCCTGTTGAAATTTTGTGGGAATATGGAGCATACCCCTCAAAATACGTTGCAACAGGTGGTCGATCAGGTGCAGGTCCTGACTCGACAATTTAATGATTTGTCCATTAAAATGCACACCTCCCAGGCCGCTGGCGGAGCTCCCGCAGCAGCAGCACATTCAGGGGTTAAGGAGCCGAAAGTAAATCTTCTGGATCGTTTTTCTGGAGATCGCTCGCAGTTCTTTTGTTTCAAGGAGAGCTGCAAGCTATATTTCCAGCTTAGGCCTCAGTCTTCTGGGTCGGAGATTCAGCGGGTGGGCATAGTGATTTCCTTGCTACAAGGAGACCCACAGGTCTGGGCATATGGGTTGCAGCCTGACTGTCCATCGCTTAAAAGTGTTGATGCTTTTTTTACGGCACTGGGCATGTTGTATGATGACCCTGACAAGACGGCCTCAGCCGAGGCTCAGATTTCGATCCTTAAGCAAGGGCGAAGGCCAGTTGAGGTTTACTGTATGGAGTTTCGGAGGTTGGCCCATGATACCCAGTGGAATGACCCAGCCCTGAGACACCAGTACCGAAGAGGTCTTTCTAACCAGATAAAAGACCAACTGGTACAATATCCCTTGCCTGATAGCTTGGATCAGCTCATGTTATCCATCCGGGTGGATAGACGGCTGAGAGAGCGTAGGCTTGAAAGGGAGACCGAGGTTTCCTTCTTTCCCAAGGGAACCTCAGACTCTGAGGAATTTTCCGAGGAGCCTATGCAGATTGGGGCTACCCGCCTCTCCTCGCGTGAGAAGACGCAGAGGAGACAGCAGGGGTTGTGTTTGTACTGTGGGAATAAGGGTCATGTGGTAGTATCATGCCCAGAAAAGCCGGAAAACTTCAGGGCCTGAGGGTGATGGGAAATATCCTGTCAGGCCAGAAGTCAGAATTTTCCAAGAAGACTTTTATCATTCCGTTGACCTTGAAGATCCTCGGTCAAACTGTCAAGACTGAGGCCTTTGTGGACAGTGGGGCCGACGGGGTTTTTATGGACCGCCAATTCGCCCTGAAACACTCTGTTCCCTTAGTACCCTTCGCGTCGGAAATTGAGATTTGTGGGTTAAACGGGGAACCATTATCCCAGGGTAAAATTACCTCTTGCACTAGCCAGATTTCTTTGTTTATTGGAGCAACACACTCTGAAAAATTGTCCTTTTATGTGACTGTCTGTACTTTTGCCCCATTGGTGTTGGGGTTACCCAGGTTAAGGGCCCACAATCCTCAATTTGACTGGGTCTCTGGGGAGATTCTTAGTTGGGGTACTGATTGTTTCAGGAGTTGCTTGAGCCTTCCAGTCAGGCTCTCGCAGCTAAGTTTGCCAGGATTGCCAGGGTGTTATGCAGATTTTGCGGACGTGTTCTCAAAAAAAGTTGCAGAGGTACTACCTCCCCATCGCCCCTATGACTGTGTCATTGATTTGTTGCCGAATGCTAAGCTTCCCAAGAGCAGGCTGTACTCCCTGTCACATCCTGAGACTCAGGCTATGGCAGAGTACATTCAGGAGAACTTGGCTAAGGGATTTATCAGACCTTCACAGTCTCCAGTTGGGTCGGGGTTCTTCTTTGTGGGTAAAAAGGACGGTTCGTTGCGACCCTGCATCGACTTCAGGGAATTGAACCGTATCACAATTAAAAACTCATACCCACTGCCTCTCATTTCGGTCTTGTTTGACCAGCTTCGTACTGCCACCATTTTTTCTAAGATTGACCTACGCGGTGCGTACAATCTAATCCGAATAAGAGAGGGGGATGAATGGAAGACTGCCTTTAATACCCACTCAGGGCATTATGAATATTTGGTGATGCCTTTTGGGCTCTGTAATGCCCCGGCAGTCTTCCAGGATTTCATGAACGATGTGCTCAGGGAATATATGGATAGATTCTTAGTTCTATACTTAGATGACATCCTAATCTTCTCCCATTCCCTGGAGGAACATCGGAAGCATGTACGCTTAGTCCTCCAGAAACTCAGAGACCACCGGCTTGGGGCGAAGCTGGAGAAGTGCGAATTTGAAGTTCAGCAAATCGCATTTCTAGGATATATTATCTCCCCAGAAGGTTTCCAAATGGAGGGTTCCAAGGTACAGGCAGTCCTGGGTTGGGTGCAGCCCACTAGTTTGAAGGCGCTTCAGCGTTTCCTGGGCTTTGCGAATTTTTATAGACGATTTATCGCTGGATTTCCGTCTATAGTGGCGCCCTTGGTGGCACTCACTAAGAAAGGGGCGGATGTTGCTCACTGGTCTCGTGAGGCCAAAGCGGCTTTTGCCCGTCTCAAAAGGGCATTTGTCTTGGCCAAGGTGCTGCGACACCCAGATCGAGAGCGTTTTTTTGTGGTGGAGGTGGATGCCTCTGAGATGGGTATTGGGGCAGTGCTCTCTCAGATGGGAGTGTCTGATAATCGCCTTCATCCCTGTGCTTACTTTTCCCGTAAATTTTCGCCTGCCGAGATGAATTATGACGTGGGTAACCGGGAATTGTTGGCTATTAAGGATGCACTCGAAGAGTGGAGACACTGGCTTGAGGGGGCTAAGTTTGTGGTCTCAATTCTCACCGACCATAAGAATTTGGCATATTTAAAGTCAGCGAAGCGTCTCAATGCCAGGCAGGCACGATGGGCTTTGTTTTTTGCTCGCTTTAATTTTTTGATAACATATCGCCCTGGGTCAAAAAACATCAAGGCTGATGCGCTCTCGTGGAGTTTTGCTCCAATCCAGGAGACTACCGAGGAGCCGTTGCCCATTGTGTCCCCATCATGTACTAAAGTGGGCATTACCCAGGACCTCTTGTCATTAGTCCTTAGAGCACAGGAGCAGGCTCCTCCAGACCTTCCAGTAGGTCTTTTGTTTGTACCTCCTAGGTTAAGACAGTGAGTGTTCCTGGAATTCCATGCAAAGAAGTCGGCAGGTCACCCGGGTATTGCCAGAACTCGGGAGTTGCTATCTAGGGCGGTGTGGTGGCCCTCGGTGGCTAAGGATGTGGATCAGTGGGTTCGGGCATGTGACATCTGTGCCCGAAATAAGGCTCCCAGAGGGGTTCCTGTTGGCCCATTACATCCACTCTCTATTCCATCTAAGCCATGGACCCACATTTCAATGGATTTTGTGGTGGACTTACCCAAATCCTCGGGGATGACAGCCATCTGGGTTGTCGTTGACAGGTTTTCGAAGATGGCGCACTTCGTTCCACTGGTTGGGCTGCCATCGGCCAGACGCCTGTCTGAATTATTTATGCTGCATGTTGTGCGTCTCCATGGGTTGGCACTTGATGTGGTCTCTGACCGCGGATCCCAGTTTGTGGCCAAATTCTGGAGGGCATTTTGTTTCGATCTCCAGATTTCTGTCAGCTTGTCGTCAGGCTACCATCCGCAGTCTAATGGGCAGACTGAAAGGGTGAACCAGTCCTTGGAGCAGTTCCTCAGGTGTTATGTCTCCAAGTGTCAGACTGACTGGGTTGCTCATCTGTCCATGGCGGAGTTTGCCTATAACAACGCGGCTCACTCTGCTACAGAGATCTCTCCCTTCCTTTGTGTGTATGGGCATCATCCTAAGGCCAATTCTTTTGACCCCCTGGACTCCACGCCTGGTGGTTCCTCTGTGGTTTCGGTCCTTAGAGGTATTTGGAGGAAAGTGAAGAAAGCCCTTGTGTCTGTGTCAATAGTGACCAAAAGGGTTTTTGATAAGCGGAAAAGACGCTGCAGCTTCAAATTAGGAGACTTCGTCTGGTTGTCTACCAAGAATTTGAAGTTGAGACAGCCATCTCATAAGTTAGGCCCCCGGTTCATTGGCCCTTATAAGATCACCAGGATTATCAATCCGGTGGCATTTCAGTTAGATCTGCCCCGTTCTTTGGGTATCAATAAAACATTTCATTGTTCCCTTTTAAAACGGGCGATTAGTAATCCTTCTTCCAGTGGAAGACCTTCCCCTCTTCTGATACGTGGCCAGAGGGAGTTTGTTGTTGAAAGGATTCTTGAATCCAAGATGGTTCGGGGTTGGCTGTAATTTTTGGTGCACTGGAAGGGGTATGGCCCGAGGGAGTTGTGATCTTCATACCCCCAGACTGATACGCTCTTTCTTCTCGCAGTTCCCCGATAAACCCGGTGGTAGGGGTTCTTTGACCCCTCGTCAGAGGGGGGGTACTGTTAGGGTCTCCTGCCCTGTGCTGCCACGTCGTCATGGCAACCGGGAGACAAGTGCTAGCGGAGTAACCTGAGCGCAGCTGATACTCCGGTTCGGGTCTTTTGCTGTGCAGTGGTTACAGGCTCTGTGCACGGCAGGGGATCCGGTGCTGGTTTTTGTGATCACAGTCTGTGAGGTCTGAGTGGGGCGTGGACAGCACCTGCTTTATAAACCCTCTTCTCAGGTTAAGCAGATGCTGCTGAATCTTTGTTGGTTAGTCAGTTCCTGAAAGTTAGCCAGTACTGTGTAGCTTTGTATTTGTTGTTGCTTACTGCAAATAGGCCTGGGGATTTGGTACTACACTCTGCCAATCCAGACCTAGCAGTAAGGCTGGAGTCAGTCGTTTAGCCTGCTGAGGTTCTTTTGCTATTCTGTGAACCCAGCAGGTTTGCGGCTGTACTCTCAGACCTGCCTGCTTAATCCTCTCTCACTGTGCAGGGCGTCCATATGTCAGTTTAGTGGCAGTAAGCTGAACCTGTGCCCTGCAAGTGAGGATTAGGATTGTGGAGACTCTCTTTGTGTCTATTATTCCATCCCTGACCAAGGAATTTACTGCCACACCCGTTGGTAACCCTTTAGGGTTTTGCTGTTGCCCTTAGCAACAGCATTTCGGGTTCTCTACGTATTAAAACACAACATCTTGCTTTTTCCATCTGAGCATTCCTAATACTAGGGAGACACCCAGTTTCTTTGCCTCTGGGCTTCTCTGTTCACTTTGTGTTTATTTTGTTACCCTATCACCTTCTGTGTACGTAATGTCATATTTCCCAGTCTGTCTGTGAGTTCATTTGTTTTGCATCCCTCTCTGTTCAAACACCAGTACATTCCTGCAGGCACTGGTGTGCATAACAAAAATATAACTTTTAATGTTAATCATCCCCAATCGTAGTATATCAACTATCTCAGGTAATAGCACCTATACAATTCTAGGTCCAACACATTACTGTGGGATAGATCACAATATTGAGCAAGTTATTTGGATCCCACAATATGTCCTAAATCCCTTACAGTATGTCTGTAATCATTGTTATATAACCTCTAGTCGTATTAATGTACTGTAAGTCCAAACCCCTTGAGTAATGATCCCACAATCCCACACTTAATATATGAATTGACACAAGTAATACCACCTATGCAGTTCTATGTTCAATAGAATATTGTGGGATGTGTCACAATATTACATTTACTGTTATATCTCTTCCCTTAGGATTGGATTATAATATATCATTAGTCCCTTGTGGTATACCTGTGGTATACCATTTTTTTATATATACCAAGGGGTGACTGTCACATTCATGTATGGTGTTTTACAGTATTGAGTGATTAATCCAGCCAAGGAGTTATCTATAGTCTCCTACTATTGGGGTATATTACCATTTCTCATTATGGGGTTCTCAACCTAATTTGTTGTCTGAACTGTTTAAATAAACAGCTCATAAGTCATCCTTAACATATCATTTCATTTGTGGATGACTCAAATCGTGAGATAGTTTAAATATAAATGAATTAAAATTTAAATATAAATGTTATTGAAAGGTGGATTGAAAAGAACCTCACTGTAGCCGATTTATACATACATTGGTGCTTATCCAATTGCTACATACTCTGACATTGATTGTAGCTGATACGTCTTAAATCTTTCCCTTCACAGGAAGAGCAGGCTGCGGTGTAACACATTTGTTACAGTGTTGCTATGCAGTTCTCCTGCTGGCAGTACTGTAATGATGGGGTATATGTAATTGTGGTCAAATTGCCGCAAATGTCAAAAAACGGGGCATTTTAAATTCGACAATGCAATACAGTACTTTTCGACAAAAAAAAACGGACGTTTCAGATTCGACTTTTTGAAATTCGACAGTTGTCAAATTCGACATGTCTTCAGTGGTAAAAATGCGGCTTTTCAACAAAAGTATATTCAATTGAAGAATGTCGATTTGACAACAGTGCTTTTCGACAGTCATTTCGTCAATTTCATTCCGCCTCACTTTGCTGGCGGAATCTAATAAAAAATGTAAAAACATGTTTTTTTTTTTGTGTTTTTTTATTGCTAATAGCATATCTATTTATATTAGAAGGGATTATGTACCTGGTTTGTCTATTAGGAGCCACAAGTATTATTTATATATTTTTTAAAAGAATATTTTTTTTTTTAACTGACTAAAATAGAGAGCATGGTTTTCAGTGAGAAGGGGTGGGAATGGGTTAAAATCAAGAAAAAAATGCGTGGGGTCCCCCCTCCTAAGCATAACCAGCCTCGGGCTCTTTGAGCCGGTCCTGGTTGTAAAAATACGGGGGAAAAATTGACAGGGGATCCCCCGTATTTTTAGATCCAGCACAGGGCTCTGCATCGGGTCCTGGTGCAAAAAATATGGGGGACAAAAGATGTAGGGGTCCCCCGTATTTTTACCGGGCTCCACTAGCTGGAGAGATAATGCCACATCCGGGGGCCACTTTTATATAGGTCCCTGCGACCGTGGCATTAAATCCCCAACTAGTCACCCCTGGCCGGGGTACCCCGGAGGAGTGGGGACCCCTTAAATCAAGCGGTCCCCCCTCCAGCCAACCAAGGGCCAGGGGTGAAGCCCGAGGCTGTCCCCCCATCCATGGGCTGTGGATGGGAGGCTGATAGCCAACTGACACAAAGAAAGAATATTGTTTTTTGTAGCAGAACTACAAGTCCCAGCAAGCCTCCCCTCGTAAGCTGGTACTTGGAGAACCACAATTACCAGCATGCGATGGGGAAATGGGCCCGCTGGTACCTGTAGTTCTACTACAAAAAAAATACCCAAATAAAAACAGTACACACACACTGTGAAAGTAAAACTTTATTACATACATGCACACCGACATACACACATACTTACCTATGTTCACACGAGGCTCGGTCCACTTCTCCAAGTAGAATCCATGGTGTACCTGAAAATAAAATTATACTCACCAAAATCCAGTGTAGCATCTGGTCTCTTCTTTTTTGTAATCCATGTACTTGGCAAAAAAAAAAACGCATTTACCCGGACCACGCACTGAAAGGGGTCCCATGTTTACACATGGGACCCCTTTCCCCGAATTCTGAGACCCCTGTGACTCCTGTCACAGAGGGTCCTTTCAGCCAATCAGGGAGCGCCACGTCGTGGCACTCTCCTGATTGGCTGTGCGCGTCTGAGCTGTCAGACGCGCATAGCACATAGCCGCTCCATTATCTTTAATGGTGGGAACTTTGCGGTCAGCGGTGAGGTTACTTGTGAGTAGGTGGATGTATCCGGCAGGTAATCATTTACGCAAAAGGAAAAACTCCTGGATACACACTGGATCTCATAATGGTATACAACAGGATTATGTTTTCTCCTGATGTACGTTCAATCTCACAAAAAAGGTAAGTAACTGTTGTTTTCATTCAGACCTCTTGGATGTTGACATCCCATTAGGAATATCATTTGGCTCTCAAACCTAAGGAGACTGCCATCTATATCCCCACCTCGAATATTCGTCTCAAAGTGTCTCATATCAAAGACTTGAAGGCCCTTTGGGATCCCATTGTGATGTTGCAGAAAGTGGTTGTAGGGGAAGAGGATAATTGGAATTCCATTTCCTTGGAATTCTAAATTTCTTACTGGGAGTAGCCCAAGCCTCTTACATAATTTCCTTCTGCTGTTCTGACCCAGGAAACTCAGTCCTGACTGTATTGGGACATTTAAACACAGGTGACTTGGATTTTAACACAGGCTCTGCTGATTCTTCTAAGGATAGAATGTCTTTCATTGCCTTAATTAACTCAGATATGTCCCCTGAGCCGAGACCTTCCTCCTCAGCTTTGTATGCAGAAACGGAGTGTAATGAGTCTTCATTCTCCAACGAATCCTCATCTGAAGCATGTGTAGACTGTGAAGATATTGTTTCATGTCTATGTGCTTTACTTACCACTGTCCTTTCAGCCTGTTTTTGTTGAGAGGCTGCTGCTTCCCCTGCTGATAAACCTCAGGTGGAATGCTGCATGTAAGGGTTAATAGTGTAACCTATCCCTGGTACAGAAGTTGGAATTATCCGCTTAGCTATACTGGATAATGTCTGTACAAAACAATTTTTCTGAACCAGATCCTGAGAGGTTAACCCAGCTTTGACAGACATGATATGAGTGTTGGTGCTGCTGTGAGTGTATTTTCCTCACCCTTGCCACTCTTAGACATGATAAATAATCAGACACTTGCACAGTGTACTACACAATTTGTGACTGTAATCACTTTAAATTTTGTTAGAGTGACATAAAATCCGACCCTACCCTGCTTTGTACAAGCATTGAAGATCGGAATAGACAGAAAAACTGACAGAATTATAATAAATTCAGCAATCACAGGTTATACATTAGTATAATAAGCAATATGAGCACATAATCAACTACAAATACATTTCAAGTAAGTAGGAGAAACATATTACTGATAGAGCATTGAGCGACTGGAACCGGAAGTGACATTGGGTGCGCACACGAGGATGAAGCAGCAAGGGGGAAGCCAGCGGCCGGGGAGAGACAGTGGCCAGGAGGAAGCAGCGGCCAGAGGGAGCCAGCAGCCGGTGGGGAAGGGAGCCTGCAGCCAGAGAGAAAAACTTCTGTGCACAGATCAGCGGAGCAGGGAGCAGATAGGTATTAACTTTCCCTATTAGCTTTTCTCACTGTGTTGTATAACTGATTGTCTTCATTTGTCCATTACTGCATTTTATTGTTGAGTCCCTGTATTTGTACCAAATTTATCCTTATCCTATCCATTTATTTATATTTTTATTTATTGTCCCTTATTCCTTTATTTTAGTTATTGTTCCTTATATATTCCTTATGTAGTGATTGTCCCCCTCTTTTTGATTTTCTGAAGGTAACAGGGAGTTACCACTAATTGGTAATCTCATTTAATGCATGTCGTGCATCATGTATGCGCACCTGACACAACAGTCCGAGTGTGGGTACATCTGTGCGAGATGTGAGCGTACGGCCGCCCTGGAAGCCCAGGTAACTGATCTAGAGCGGACTGTTATGCGACTAAGGAGCATTCACAATCTCGAGCAAAGTTTAGATAGAATGGTGGAGGAGTTGCAGGGGGATCACTGGTAGATGAGGAAGATCAGGTAGACAGCTGGGTCACAGTTAGAAGGAAGAAAGAGAGGGAGGGGAAGACAGGACATCTCCGATCTGCCAAACCCCAATAAATTCACCTGATTGGATGAAGATTCTGAGGATGGCAGTGAGGAAATGACGGAACCGGAGGAGACAGTTTCCTCTAGCATCCAGAGGAGCGGTCCCCCCGGTACAGATGGGAAAAAGATAGTGAGGTATCTAGTCAGATTGTGGTGTTAGGGGATTCTATTATCAGGAAGACAGGGCAATCTGCTACTGGGACCATGATCGCCGTACAGTCTGTTGTCTTCCGGGTGCTTGGGTACGGCACATTGCAGACAGGATAGATAGATTGTTGGGAAGGGCTGGTAAAGACCCGGTGGTCTTGGTGCATGTTGGCACCAATGACAAAGTTAGTGGTAGGTGTGATGTCCTTAAGAAAGACTATAGGGACTTAGGCAAGAAACTTAAGGCAAGGACATCTAGGGTAATCTCCAAAATATTACCAGTGCCACGCGCTAGCCCAGGGAGGCAGAGGGAGATTAGGGAGGTAAATGTGTGACTTAGAGACTGGTGTAGGAAGGAGGGGTTTATGTTCCTGGAACACTGGGCGGACTTCTCAGTCAGGCGCCAACTTTGTCGCTATGGATTGCACATGAATGAGGAGGGGGCAGCGGTGCTGGATGGTTAGAAGGTTGGAGGAGCTTTTAGACTAGGAGCCTAGGGGGAGGGTTTAGTTAGAAGCTACGGGTTAATTAGGGAGAGCAGTAAGGATGGGGGTAGTGAACAATTTGGGGGTGGAGAAGGGGGGAATGTAAGATCAGATGGCAAGGGTATTTGCATGGGTATTGACACCGGAAATACTGTCACAGGTATTGCCCAAGATATTCCCAATTTATTACCTAATAACAAATATGGCTCAGCAATACGATATATAGAAAATAATATGTATAGCATAAGGGAGGATACTAACATCAGGGAGGGGGGATTAGAAAGTCTTAATAGGTCAGATAGAGATAGTAGTGAGGAAGGCTGTATTAAGCACGATGGGGGTGGAAAGGGAGGAAGTAGAATAACAGTCAGTAAGGGTATGTCTAGAAAGGCTCTTGTAAATATAGATAAGATACCACTAAAACAAACGGGCAATGGAGAGGCTAAGCTAAGATGTATGCTTGTGAATGCAAGAAGCCTATCGGGTAAAATGGGGGAATTGGAATGGCTTGTATCAAAGTCTCAGTATGATATTATAGGTATTACGGAAACATGGTGGGACGACTCTCACGACTGGGTTGTGAATTTGGAGGGATATTCTCTTTTCATGAGGGATAGGGCTACCAAAAGGGGAGGGGGGTATGTCTCTTTGTTACACCATCTCTAAAACCAAACTTAATAGAGGGTATTTTCAGGGAGGCTGGAGATAACGTGGAGTCGCTATGGGGTGAGATCACAAGTGGGGGCACAGAGGCAAAGAAACTAGTCATTGGCACGTGCTACAAGTAACCGGATATTAGTGTACATGACGAGGAACAACTCTTACACCAAACTGAAAAAGCTGCGGGAATGGGGGACATCCTAGTGTTAGGGGATTTTAACTATCCTGATATAAATTGGAGTAACGATTCATGTGTAAAAACTAGGAGCAGCAGGTTCTTAAATACATTAAAGGATCAATACTTAACTCAATTAGTCGAGGACCCAACTAGAGGTAAAACTATTCTGGACCTTTTTATTACCAATAATGTGGACATTATATCAAACACTAAAGTTGGGGAGACCTTGGGAAACAGTGACCACTATATGATAACATTCAACATCAGTTTCAAGAAACAGCTATAAGGGAACAACTAAAACATTTAACTTTAGAAAAGCTAATTTCAATATGCTGAGACAAGCACTAAACGAGATTGATTGGGAAGTTTTGTTTCATGGTAAAGACACAACGGAAATGTGGGATGCTTTGAAAGGGTTGCTTGATAGCAATATTCACAAATTCATTCCCCTGAGCATATTCACAAATTCATTCCTATGAACAGTAAACGCAGGAGTACTAAAAACAAACCAATGTGGCTTAATAAGGAGGTCAAAGAAGCAATGGCTAAAAATAGGCGTGCTTTCAAAACATTTAAATCTATTGGAGGAGTCATTCCAGCATTACAAGGAATGCAATAAAAAATGCAAAAAAGTAATAATTGCAGCAAAAGTTGTAAACGAAAAGAAAATCGCTATAGAGAGTAAAAGCAATCCTAAACAGTTTTAGAAAAACATAAACAGTAAAAGGTTGAAGAAGGAGAATGTAGGCCCATTAAAAGATGAAATGGGAGCTTTGATTAACGATGATAAAATAAAAGTGGAAATACTGAACAATTTTTTTCCTCAGTATTCACCAGGGAGGATCAGTCGGAGAAAGTAGTGTCTAAAGATAGTGAGGTAATGACTTTTGGCTGGATACTTGTTGTCCTTGAGAGACTAAGCAAAATAAAGATTAATAAATCACCAGGCCCAGATGGTTTTCATCCGTGGGTTATTACGGAGCTTAGGTCATAGCTAGCAAAACCCTTATACTTGATTTTCCAAAGTTCAATTAGATCAGGAAAGGTACCTAAGGATTGGCGCATAGTGGAGGTAGTGCCTTTAATTAAAAAGGGAACTAAAAATAATCCTGGTAATTATAGACCAGTTAGCTTAACCTCTATAGTGGGCAAATTATTGGAAGGTATCTTGAGGGATAGCATAGAGGATTATCTGCAGGTTAATAAGATTATTAGCAAAAGTCAGCATGGGTTTGTAAGGGACAGATCATGTCAAACTAACTTAATTAGCTTCTACGAGGAAGTGAGCGAGAATCTTGATCAGGGAAAAGCAGTGGATGTGGTGTATTTAGATTTTGCAAAAGCCTTCGATACACTGCCTCACAGGAGACTGATCATCAAATTAAGGGAACTTGGTCTAGGATATACTATTTGTACATGGATAGGTAATTGGCTGAATAACATAGCACAATGAGTAGGGGTCAACAGGATGTTCTCGAGCTGGGCACCAGTAGTTAGCGGAATACCACAAGGGTCCATACTTGGCCCGCTACTGTTCAATATATTTATCAACAATCTAGGAATAGTCCTGGAAAGCACAGTGTCAATCTTTGTGGATGATTCTAAGCTGTGTAAGGTAATTAATTCAGATAGTGATGTGGAGTCTCCACAAAATGACTTATTTAGACTTGAAGCCTGGGCGTCTAAATGGGGAATGAGGTTCAATATAGAAAAATGCAAAATTATGCATTTTGGGACAAAAACACAATATTGTGTTCAATTTTGGTCACCATATTATAAAAAAGATATGAGAACTAGAAAGGGTTCAAAGGCGGGCTACTAAATTGATTAAAGGGTTAGAGTCTCTGGAGTACGCAGACACTAAGAGGTGACATTAATATCTTCAGATATGTAAAGATTCAGCACAAGGAGCTAGCAGCGGATTCGTGTATTAAAAGAACTCTGTATAGTACACGTAAGCTCTCGCTGAGGCTAGAGGAGAGAAAATTCCATATACAACGTAGGAAAAGGTTCTTCACGGTAAGGGCAATAAAAATTTGGAAATTCCTGCCGGAGAAGATAGTAATGGCAGACTCTGTAAATGTATTTAAAAACTGATTAGACAAATTTCTAACTGGAAAGGGTATCCAGGGTTATAGCATTTACCACAGTGACATTAAACTGGGAGTGGTAAGAATCATTGGGGGTAATTCCAAGTAGATTGCAGCAGGAAATTTTTTAGCAGTTGGGCAAAACCATGTGCACTGCAGGGGGGGCAGATATAACGTGCAGAGAGAGTTAGATTTGGGTGTGGTGAGTTCAATCTGCAATCTAAATTCCAGTGTAAAAATAAAGCAGCCAGTATTTACCCTGCACAGAAACAAAATAACCCACCGAAATCTAACTCTCTCTGCAGATGTTATATCTGCCCCCCCCTGCAGTGCACATGGTTTTGCCCAACTGCTAAAGAATTTCCTGCTGCGATCAACTTGGAATTACCCCCATTGTTGTCAATTGGTACTAAGCATTACATCAGCAGGTACATTATAATATGATCAGCTGATCACAGAATACAGGTTGAACCCGATGGGCATTTTGCCTCTTTTCAACCTCACAAATTATGTAACCATGTAACTATTACCTTATATAGGAGTTTAACCGTATTCAGACGCATAGCAAAAGAAACAAAAGTAATATTTATTAGACTCATATGCATCCGGCACTTATCTGTTAGGGTCTCCTGCCCTGTGCTGCCACGTCGTCATGGCAACCGGGAGACAAGTGCTAGTGGAGTAACCTGAGCGCAGCTGATACTCCGGTTCGGGTCTTTTGCTGTGCAGTGGTTATAGGCTCTGTGCACGGCAGGGGATCCGGTGCTGGTTTTTGTGCTCACAGTCTGTGAGGTCTGAGTGGGGCGTGGACAGCACCTGCTTTATAAGGCCTCTTTTCAGGGTAAGCAGATGCTGCTGAATCTTTGTTGGTTAGTCAGTTCATGAAAGTTAGCCAGTACTGTGTAGCTTTGTATTTGTTTGTTGCTTACTGCAAATAGGCCTGGGGATTTGGTATTACACTCTGCCAATCCAGACCTAGCAGTAAGACTGGAGTCAGTCGTTTAGCTTGCTGGGGTTCTGTTACTACTCTGTGAACTTAGCAAGTTTGCGGCTGTATTCTAAGACTTGCCTGTCTAATCCTGTCTCACTGTGCTAGGTGTCAGGGGTCAGTTTAGTGGCAGTAAGCTAAAACCTGTGCACTGCAAGTGAGAAATAGGATTGTGGAGACTCTCCTTGTGTCTATCATTCCATCTCTGACCAAGGAGTTTACTGCCACACCCGTTGGTAACCCTTTAGGGTTTTGCTGTTGCCCTTAGCAACAGCATTTCGGGTTCTCTACGTATTAAAACACAACATCTTGCTTTTTCCATCTGTGCAGTTCTAATACAAGGGAGATACCCAGTTCCTTAGCCTCTGGGCTTCTCTGTTCACTTTGTGTGTATTTTGTTACCCTATTACCTTCTGTGTACGTTATGTCATATTCCCCAGTTTGTCTGTGAGTCCATTTGTTTTGCATAACAGTTCAAACACCAGTACATTCCTGCAGACACTGGAGTGCATAACAGTCCTGACACCAGTACATTCCTGCAGGCACTGGAGTGCATAACAGTTCTGACACCAGTACTTTCCTGCAGGCACTGGAGTGCATAACAGTTCTGACACCAGTACTTTCCTGCAGGCACTGGAGTGCATAACAGTTCTGACACCAGTACTTTCCTGCAGGCACTGGTGTGCATAACATTATCCAACTATTCATACTCAAAAGGTAGATAGAGACATAGTGCTGTATTACCCGTGCTCAGTAGAATGTGATACAGGGAGACTCGCCCCACATCCAGGACTGATCAATACGTTAGCGAATGCTGAGTGGATCCAGACGCTAATAGTGTACACACTCCCCCCAGTGAATCTACAGTGAACACAGACGCCCAAGAGAACACTGACGCACCAGTCACACAGCCGCCTATGCTGCGACTGGGTCCTTTTAGATACACAGCGTCTCAGACGGAAGCCGGAAAACTGTTCATGGCGGGAGACTCGGAGGAAACTGGTCATGAACCGGGGGGAGGGGCGACCAGGGGAGAGTCTGACTCTCCACTGCTGACATCAATCCCAGGGATCGTGGCCTCATACTACCTCTGGAGCCTATGATCCCGAAGGCCTAGTACTGGTGCACCCTAGGTGGCAGCCACGTCAGTGACTGTTTGGTAGTCTCCTCCAAAACAGTGCGGCTGTGTCCGTGTTCCCCTCTAAGCAGAGCCGATGCCTTACCTTCTCCCCGTGCTCCGGCCACAGCCTGGTAACTTCTGCTGGACTTGCTAGTATATATCCGACACAGACGCCCGCCAAAAAGGCACTGTGTACACGTGGGTAAGCATTGTCACGACTCAGCGGGGATTTGTTGGAGCGACTCTTTCTAAGGTACGTATAAGACGCTTTTTAGAAAGATCACTCAAGAAAAAGACTATAAAAATAAAATAAGAAAGCTTATGGCTGCTAAACACCAGCAGCCCTCTGACCATGGTCTGGCTCCTGTCACACCAAACAAAAAACTGATTTGCCTGAGCCAGGAGGTGGGGATACATGGACGGCCCACTGCATGCTGGGAGGCCAAAAGCTTTGACCGTTTGGTGCAAATCTGCTGTCGCGTCATCATATCCCAATGTTATTCTGTGGATAACCTGTGGACCCTGCAGGAGAAAAAACTGTTACAGCAGCTGGGAGAGTTACATGAAATGAGGAGCTGGTGCAGCTGGTTAATGAGCTGGAGGAAATCACAGGAACTATACAGCAGCTGCAGCAAATAAAGAGTCAAAAGTTATATTAATGCTGATTCCATGGACCTGTGTGTGGCTGGCCAGGATGCTGATGCAAAGGAGTTCAAAGCTGGTGGTGAAGGAAACCTGCAGAGTTCCAGCTTAGATGTGGAAAAGTGGCTGTCTAGGGGAAGGTAGATCTGATGGCGGGTAACAAAGTGCCAGATGTGGCAGCTTCTAGATACACATTGTGGATCTGGTGGTGGCTGTGGTCTCTCAGGGTCTGGTCTAGGATTGGCTATCAACCATTGATGATCAGGAATCATTGATGGTCTATACCTGATGATAACTGGTTTTACCGTCAAAGGAAGAGAGCCAGGTAGTTACCCACCATCGATAGTAGCAGTGAAGATACTAGGTTCCAAATCACTCAGGCACAGTGGTAGATGAAAATCCAACAGTGGTTTATTGAACAGAATGGGTTATAAACAGCTCAGCACACCTCTGTAATCCAATTCCACATGACAATTCCCACCACAAACTCCTGACAGAACATTTATTTTTAGTCAAGGAGCATAGAATCTCTTTCAGCTCTCTGGTTAGCTCTACTTATACACCCAGAAGCTTCATATTACATGGGGTGTGTGTGACTTCTTTGTCTAAGGATCTTACAGCATTGGAATACAATACATATTCTAATCAAGGTGATTACATCAGCCAGAGAGCAACCATGTCTGGTCAGCTCACTGTTGAACAATAGGGAGTAAACAAAAAGGGACAATGGTACCTTATATGACTCACCCTTTGAGTGTCCACTGTGGTGGTAGTAAACAATAGAAAACTAGGTCTAACATGAATACATTATCCAAAGGGTAACAGATAACGTAACACAATTGGATATATTAACAATATTAAGGTTGATTTAAACACAATATTGGGTGAGTAGTAATGGATATGTTATGGAGAATGAGGAAACAGATGAATGTATAGGGATATGGGGATAAAAAGTACATATCTGACATGAGAAATGAGGCATAGCTATATTGTCACAGACCTCTCATTTCCTCACAGTAGCCACGGGCCTGATGTTATTTCCCATCATTTAGAAACATAGAATTTGTCGGCAGATAAGAACCACTTGGCCCATCTAGTCTGCCCCCTTTTTTTTTTTTATATATTATTTTTTTTATCACTAACCTTATTTGATCCTTATTTCTTTGTAAGGATATCCTTATGTCTATCCCATGCATGTTTAAATTGCTCTACTGTCTTAGCCTCTACCACCTCTGATGGGAGGCTATTCCACTTGTCCACTACCCTTTCTGTGAAATAATTTTTCCGCAAATTTCCCCTGAACCTCCCCCCCTCCAGTCTCAGGGCATGTCCTCGTGTCCTATTGCTTCTCTTCATTTGGAGAATGTTTCCCTCCTGGACTTTGTTAAAACCCTTCATATATTTGAAAGTTTCTATCATGTCCCCCCTTTCTCTTCTCTGCTCCAAACTATACATATTGAGATTTCTTAGTCTTTCTGGGTATGTTTTGTGATGTAGGCCATGCACCATTTTAGTTGCCCTCCAGACTTCTGTCGCTGCACCGAGATGCTAGGCTGTCAGCCAGTAGCCCTGCACCGCTCCGGCTCTTACATATAGTGTGCTGTTCCTGCTGGGAATGGGATGCCCCATCCACCTCACTGACTATCATAATTCTTATCATATAGAACTAAAGAATACTTCGATATAGTGGGCAATATAATCTGCCAGACAACATTTGTGGTTTATGTAATCTCCTGCATTTGCGGTTGCCAATATGTCGGTAGAACAATACGCTCTCTAGGTTTTTAGAACATAGAAGATTCATTCTTAAAAAGTCAACTAAACACAGTGTACCTGGACATGTTTCCATCACTCCATGGAGGTGATTGTGGGGTTCTGTCCATACAGGGAGTTGAACATATAAAACAGACATTCCCAGGTGGGGATAGATATAACCTCCTCTGTAAGAGGGAAGCATACTGGATTTGTATGATAGATACTTTGTTCCCTCTAGGGCTCAACGAAAACATTGAGCTGAATAATATATGAATCTATATCTGTACGTTATTCTATTTTATCCTATAGCTTCCTTTTTTTTCTTCTTTCCTCCCCCTCTTTTCCCCCCTGGCTGTTTTCTTATCCTTCTGTTAAGAAACTTAGTCTATACATACATATATATCCTCTGCGATATCTACGGAGTATATTATACACATGGTACTTTGTATCTATCTCTGGATTATTCTTTGTCTAGTGTGATATGAGCAACAATAGACTCATATATATATATATATATATATATATATATATATTCACCATTTTACACTGAATATGACGATGCACATGGCTAACTCAGATGGTCTCTGTCACAACGACTGATGATTCAGAAAAGATTTTTCTGTTTAATTATTATTATCTGTATATCTTAGGAACTTCTATTTGAATATTTTCTCTCCTACTATTTTGAATACAGTGGTTTGGTCCGATATGCTTTGGGTGGGTTATAAATACTTTATACAGCTGTAGGTATTTCCTCCACCTTAATCTTGCCACAACTTGTGATTTATTTGTTGCCTCTTCTCAATATACATACCTAATAGATGAAACCTATAATATAAATGTATTCCCCAATAACAACTATTGGGGTGTCCTTCAACTGTTCTAAATGGCAGTAAACATTAAAACATATGAACAATATAGAATTCTATATAAAGTAATTGAGTCTAGGTTGGATTTGAACCGATGTCATCTCTCACTGTAGCTCAGTCACTTACTCACTGAGCTATTTTAGCTGTCTGGTTATTATAAGTGATGAGCGGGTACGGTCTCGGAAACCGAACCCCCCCCCCCCCCCCGAACTTCACCCATTTTACACGGGTACGAGGCAGGTTCGAACCTTCCCGCCTTGCTCGGCTAACCCAAGCGCGCCCGAACATCATCATCCCGCTGTCGGATTCTCGCGAGATTCGGATTCTATATAAGCAGCCGCGCGTCGCCGCCATTTTCACTCCTGCATTGGAGATGATAGGGAGAGGACGTGGCTGGCGTCCTCTCCGTTTATTCACTTTATTGTTGAACTTGATTGCTTAATTGTGGACTGGGAGCAGCTGTATAATATAGGAGGAGTACAGTGCAGAGTTTTGCTGATCGGTGACCACCAGTCCGTTCTCTGCCTGAAAAAAACGCTCTATATCTGTGCTCAGTGTGCTGCATAATATATCTGTGCTCACACTGCTTAATTGTGGGGACTGGGGAGCAGCTGTATTATATAGCAGGAGTACAGTGCAGAGTTTTGCTGACAGTGACCACCAGCATACGTTGTCGGTCTGAAAAACACTCCATATCTGTGCTCAGTGTGCTGCTTTATTGTGGGGACTGGGGACCACCAGTATAATTAATATTATATAGGAGTACAGTGCAGAGTGACCACCAGTATACTATATATAGCAGTACGATACGGAAGGCCACTGCTGTGCCTACCTCTGTGTCGTCATTAAGTATACTATCCATCTAGATTCTATACCTGTGGTGCATTTTAGTTTTGCAGTTTGCCGACACAGTGACCACCAGTATACTATATATAGCAGTACGATACGGAAGGCCACTGCTGTGCCTACCTCTGTGTCATCATTAAGTATACTATCCATCTACATTCTATACCTGTGGTGCATTTTAGTTTTGCAGTTTGCCGACAGTGTCCACCAGTATACTATATATAGCAGTACGATACGGAAGGCCACTGCTGTGCCTACCTCTGTGTCATCATTAAGTATACTATCCATCTACATTCTATACCTGTGGTGCATTTTAGTTTTGCAGTTTGCCGATACAGTGACCACCAGTATACTATATATAGCAGTACGATACGGAAGGCCACTGCTGTGCCTACCTCTGTGTCATTATTAAGTATATTATCCATCTACATTCTATACCTGTGGTGCATTTTAGTTTTGCAGTTTGCTGACACAGTGACCACCAGTATACTATATATAGCAGTACGGTACGGAAGGCCACTGCTGTGCCTACCTCTGTGTCGTCATTAAGTATACTATCCATCTACATTCTATACCTGTGGTGCATTTTAGTTTTGCAGTTTGCCGACACAGTGACCACCAGTATACTATATATAGCAGTACGATACGGAAGGCCACTGCTGTGCCTACCTCTGTGTCGTCATTAAGTATACTATCCATCTACATTCTATACCTGTGGTGCATTTTAATTTTGCAGTTTGCCGACACAGTGTCCACCAGTATACTATATATAGCAGTACGATACGGAAGGCCACTGCTGTGCCTACCTCTGTGTCGTCATTAAGTATACTATCCATCTAGATTCTATACCTGTGGTGCATTTTAGTTTTGCAGTTTGCCGACACAGTGACCACCAGTATACTATATATAGCAGTACGATACGGAAGGCCACTTGCTGTGCCTACCTCTGTGTCGTCATTAAGTATACTATCCATCTACATTCTATACCTGTGGTGCATTTTAATTTTGCAGTTTGCCGACACAGTGTCCACCAGTATACTATATATAGCAGTACGATACGAAAGGCCACTGCTGTGCCTACCTCTGTGTCATTATTAAGTATACTATCCATCTACATTCTATACCTGTGGTGCATTTTAGTTTTGCAGTTTGCCGACACAGAGTCCACCAGTATACTATATATAGCAGTACAATACGAAAGGCCACTGCTGTGCCTACCTCTGTGTCATTATTAAGTATACTATCCATCTACATTCTATACCTGTGGTGCATTTTAGTTTTGCAGTTTGCTGACACAGTGACCACCAGTATACTATATATAGCAGTACGATACGGAAGGCCACTGCTGTACCTACCTCTGTGTCGTCATTAAGTATACTATCCATCTAGATTCTATACCTGTGGTGCATTTTAGTTTTGCAGTTTGCTGACACAGTGACCACCAGTATACTATATATAGCAGTACGATACGGAAGGCCACTTGCTGTGCCTACCTCTGTGTCGTCATTAAGTATACTATCCACCTACATTCTATACCTGTGGTGCATTTTAATTTTGCAGTTTGCTGACAGTGACCACCAGTATATATATATATATATATATATATATATATATATATATACACACACACACACACACACACACATACACACATACACACACACACACACAGCGACCTTGGTGCGCCTCTTTTTTTCTTTGCATCAGGTGCTGTTTGGGGACAATTTTTTTTGAAGTGCCATCCTGTCTGACACTGCAGTGCCACTCCTAGATGGGCCAGGTGTTTGTGTCAGCCACTTGTGTCACTTAGCTTAGTCACACAGCGACCTTGGTGTGCCTCTTTTTTTCTTTGCATCATGTGCTGTTTGGGGACAATTTCTCTGACGTCCTAGTGGATGCTGGGGACTAGACTGGCTCCGCAGGAGACTGGGCACTCTAAAGAAAGATTCAGGACTATCTGGTGTGCACTGGCTCCTCCCCCTATGACCCTCCTCCAGACCTCAGTTAGATTTCTGTGCCCGGCCGAGCTGGATGCACACTAGGGGCTCTCCTGAGCTCCTAGAAAGAAAGTTTAGTTTAGGTTTTTTATTTTACAGTGAGACCTGCTGGCAACAGGCTCACTGCAACGAGGGACTAAGGGGAGAAGAAGCGAACCTACCTAACTGGTGGTAGCTTGGGCTTCTTAGGCTACTGGACACCATTAGCTCCAGAGGGATCGCACACAGGACGCGACCTCGTCGTCCATTCCCGGAGCCGCACCGCCGTCCCCCTTACAGAGCCAGAAGCAAGAAGGTCCGGAAAATCGGCGGCTGAAGACTTCTGTCTTCTCCAAGTAGCACACAGCACTGCAACTGTGCGCCATTGCTCCTCATGCACACCACACACTCCGGTCACTGATGGGTGCAGGGCGCTGGGGGGGCGCCCTGAGCAGCAATATTTACACCCTGGCTGGCCAAACTGACACCATATATAGCCCCAGGGGCTATATAGGTGTAAATTACCCCTGCCAGAGTTACACAAACAGCGGGAGAAAGCCCACCAAAAAAGGGGCGGAGCCATCTCCCTCAGCACACTGCCGCCATTTTCCCTCTCAGCTCCGCTAAAAGGATCGCTCCCTGGCTCTCCCCTGCAGTCCTGCACTACAGAAAGGGTAAAAAAGAGAGGGGGGCAATAAATTTAGGCGCAGTATATTATTATAAGCAGCTATAAGGGAAAACACTCTCTATAGGTGATATCCCTGTGGTATATAGCGCTCTGGTGTGTGCTGGCATACTCTCCCTCTGTCTCCCCAAAGGGCTTTGTGGGGTACTGTCCTCTGTCAGAGCATTCCCTGTGTGTGTGCTGTGTGTCGGTACTGCTGTGTCGACATGTATGATGAGGATAATGATGTGGAGGCAGAGCAAATGCCTGTGAATGTGATGTCACCCCCTGCGGGGTCGACACCTGTGTGCATGGACTTATGGAAGGAATTATGTGACAGTGTCAGCTCCTTACATAAAAGGTTTGACGACATAGGACAGCCGGCTACTCAGCTTGTGCCTGTCCAAGCGTCTCAAATGTCATCAGGGGCTTTAAAACGCCCGCTACCTCAGGTGACAGACACAGATGTTGACACGGATACCGACTCCAGTGTCGACGACGATGAGACTAGTGTACCTACAAATAGGGCCACCCGTTACATGATTGAGGCAATGAAAAATGTTTTACACATTTCGGATAGTACCCCAGGTACCACAAAAAAGGGTATTATGTTGGTGAGAAAAAACTACCAGTAGTTTTTCCTGCATCTGAGGAATTAAATGAGGTGTGTGAGGAAGCGTGGACTTCCCCCAATAAGAAATTGATAATTTCTAAACGGCTATTGGCAGTGTACCCTTTCCCGCCAGAGGATAGGTCACGTTGGGAAACACCTCCTAGGGTAGATAAAGCGCTTACACGTTTATCAAAAAAGGTAGCACTACCGTCTCCGGATACGGCCGCCCTAAAGGACCCTGCTGATAGAAAGCAGGAGGCTACCCTTAAAGCTATATACACGCACACGGGCATTATACTGCGACCAGCTATTGCATATTGCATCGGCATGGATGTGCAGTGCTGCAGCTGCGTGGTCAGATTCCCTGTCGGATAATATTGATACTCTGGATAGGGACAATATTTTGCTGACAATAGAGCATATAAAAGACGCAGTCTTATAAATGCGTGATGCACAGAGGGATATTTGCCGGCTGGCATCAAAAATAAGCGCAATGTCCATTACCGCCAGGAGGGGGTTATGGACTCGGCAGTGGTCAGGCGATGCCGATTCAAAAAGGCACATGGAAGTTTTGCCTTATAAGGGGGTGGAACTGTTTGGGGATGGTCTTTCAGACCTTGTTTCCACAGCTACGGCTGGGAAATCGACATTTTGCCACAGGCTACCCCACAGCAAAAGAAAGCACCGTATTATCAGGTACAGTCCTTTCGGCCCCATAAAAACAAGAGGGCTAGAGGCGCATCCTTTCTGCCGAGAGGCAAAGGTAGAGGGAAAAAGCTGCAGCATACAGCTAGTTCCCAAGAGCAGAAGTCCTCCCCCGCGTCCGGTAAGTCCACAGCATGACGCTGGGGCTTCACAGGTGGACCCGGGTACGGTGGGGGCCCGTCTCAGAAATTTCAGCGCACAGTGGGCTTTCTCACAGGTGGATCCCTGGATCCTTCAAGTAGGATCTCAGGGGTACAGGCTGGAATTCGAGACGTCTCCCCCCCGCCGTTTCCTAAAATCGGCCTTACCAGCAACTCCCTCTGCCAGGGAGGCAGTGTTGGTGGCTATCCAAAAGCTGTATGCACAGCAAGTGATTATCAAGGTACCCCTCCTTCAACAAGGACAGGGTTACTATTCCACAATGTTTGTGGTGCCGAAACCGGATGGTTCGGTGAGACCCATCTTAAATTTAAAATCCTTGAACACATATATCAAAAGATTCAAGTTCAAGATGGAATCGCTCAGGGCGGTTATTGCGACCCTGGACGAGGGGGATTACATGGTCTCCCTGGACATCAAGGATGCTTACCTGCATGTCCCCATTTACCCTCCTCACCAGGAGTACCTCAGGTTTGTGGTACAGGACTGTCACTATCAGTTCCAGACGCTGCCGTTTGGGTTATCCACGGCACCGAGGGTCTTTACCAAGGTAATGGCCGAAACGATGATACTCCTTCGGAAGAAGGGGGTTTTAATTATCCCGTACTTGGACGATCTCCTGATAAAGGCGAGATCCAAGGAGCAGTTGTTGGTGGGGGTAGCACTTTCTCGGGAAGTGCTGCAACAGCACGGCTGGATTCTCAATATCCCAAAGTCACAGCTGGTCCCGACGACACGTCTTCTGTTCCTGGGAATGATTCTGGACACAGAACAGAAAAAAGTGTTTCTTCCAGTGGAAAAAAGCAGAGGAGTTGTCATCTCTAGTCAGAAACCTCCTAAAACCAGGACAGGTGTCGGTACATCAATGCACGCAAGTCCTGGGAAAAATGGTAGCTTCGTACCAAGCAATCCCGTTCGGAAGGTTCCACGCAAGGATTTTCCAGTGGGACCTGTTGGACAAGTGGTCCGGGTCGCATCTCCAGATGCAGCAACGGATAACCCTATCAGCAAGGACCAGGGTGTCTCTACTGTGGTGGCTGCAGAGGCGTCATCTTCTAGAGGGCCGCAGATTTGGAATACAGGACTGGGTCCTGGTGACCATGGATGCCAGCCTTCGGGGCTGGGGAGCAGTCACACAGGGAAGAAATTTCCAAGGGCTGTGGTCTCCTCAGGAGATTTCACTACACATAAATATCCTGGAGCTAAGAGCCATTTACAATGCCCTAAGCCAAGCAAGATCCCTGCTTCAAAACAAACCGGTACTGATCCAATCAGACAACATCACGGCGGTCGTCCATGTAAACAGACAGGGCGGCACAAGAAGCAGGAGGGCAATGGCAGAAGCCACAAGGATTCTCCGATGGGCGGAAAATCACGTGCTAGCACTGTCAGCAGTGTTCATTCCGGGTGTGGACAACTGGGAAGCAGACTTCCTCAGCAGACACGACCTTCACCCGGGAGAGTGGGGACTTCATCCAGAAGTCTTCCAATTGATTGTAAACCGGTGGGAAAGACCACAGGTGGATATGATGGCGTCCCGCCTCAACAAAAAGCTAAAAAGATATTGCGCCAGGTCAAGGGACCCTCAAGGCGATAGCTGTGGATGCTCTAGTGACATTGTGGGTGTACCAGTCGGTTTACGTGTTTCCCCCTCTGCCCCTTATTCCCAAGGTGCTGAGAATAATACGAAGAGGAGGAGTGAGAACTATACTTGTGGTTCCGGATTGGCCAAGAAGAACTTGGTACCCGGAACTTCAAGAGATGCTCTCAGAGGACCCATGGCCTCTACCGCTACGAAGGGACCTGCTGCAGCAGGGGCCCTGCCTGTTCCAAGACTTACCGCGGCTGCGTTTGATGGCATGGCGGTAAACGCCGGATCCTGAAGGAAAAAGGTATTCCGGAGGAAGTCATCCTTACCTTGATCAAGGCCAGGAAGGATGTCACTGCAAACCACTATCACCGCATTTGGGGAAAATATGTGGCTTGGTGTGAGGCCAGGAAGGCCCCAACGGAGGAATTTCAACTGGGTCGATTCCTGCAAGCAGGAGTAACGATGGGCCTCAAATTGGGGTCCATTAAGGTCCAGATTTCGGCTCTGTCGATTTTCTTCCAGAAAGAACTGGCTTCACTGCCTGAAGTTCAGACATTTGTCAAGGGAGTTCTGCATATTCAGCCTCCCTACGTACCTTCAGTGGCACCTTGGGATCTCAATGTGGTTTTGGGATTCCTGAAGTCACACTGGTTTGAGCCACTTAAAACCGTGGATTTAAAATATCTCACGTGGAAGGTGGTCATGTTGTTGGCCCTGGCTTCGGCCAGGCGTGTATCAGAGTTGGCGGCTTTGTCGTGTAAAAGCCCTTATCTGATTTTCCATATGGATAGGGCAGAGTTGAGGACTCGTCCTCAGTTTCTCCCGAAGGTGGTATCAGCTTTTCACGTGAACCAACCTATTGTGGTGCCTGCGGCTACTAGGGACTTGGAGGATTCCAAGTTACTGGACATAGTCAGGGCCCTGAAAATGTATGTTTCCAGGACGGCTAGAGTCAGGAAAACTGACTCGCTATTTATCCTGTACGCACCCAACAAACTGGGTGCTCCTGCTTCTAAGCAGACTATTGCTCGCTGGATTTGTAGCACAATTCAGCTTGCGCATTCTGCGGCGGGACTGCCGCATCCTAAATCTGTAAAAGCCCATTCCACGAGGAAGGTGGGCTCGCCTTGGGCGGCTGCCCGAGGGGTCTCGGCTCTACAACTTTGCCGAGCTGCTACTTGGTCAGGGTCAAACACGTTTGCAAAATTCTACAAATTTGATACCCTGGCTGCGGAGGACCTTGAGTTCTCTCATTCGGTGCTGCAGAGTCATCCGCACTCTCCCGCCCGTTTGGGAGCTTTGGTATAATCCCCATGGTTCTTACGGAGTTCCCAGCATCCACTAGGACGTCAGAGAAAATAAGAATTTACTTACCGATAATTCTATTTCTCGTAGTCCGTAGTGGATGCTGGGCGCCCATCCCAAGTGCGGATTGTCTGCAATACTTGTAAATAGTTATTGTTAACAAATCGGGTTATTGTTGAGAGCCATCTGTTCAGAGGCTCCATTGTTATCATGCTGTTAACTGGGTATAGTATCACGAGTTATACGGTGTGATTGGTGAGGCTGGTATGAGTCTTACCCGGGATTCAAAATCCTTCCTTATTGTGTCAGCTCTTCCGGGCACAGTATCCTAACTGAGGCTTGGAGGAGGGTCATAGTGGGAGGAGCCAGTGCACACCAGGTAGTCTAAAAGCTTTCTTTTAGTTGTGCCCAGTCTCCTGCGGAGCCGCTATTCCCCATGGTCCTTACGGAGTTCCCAGCATCCACTACGGACTACGAGAAATAGATTTACCGGTGAGTAAAATCTTATTATATAAATACCAATACAGGCACCAGGCAATAACAGCTTGTTAATTCTTTTAGCCAGGCATTACCGTTGATGCAGACAGGGCATCGGCCGACCGCCGTGTCTCCCCTAGTGTGTTTACTTATTTTTTAAGCACACAAAAGTAACCTGTGAATACTTAGTTGTTTGAATCAAGTACCGGCAAGCGTCAGCGAAACCGTCAGTTATCCCCACAGGCGCCTTTGACAAAGCCCTCACACCTGTCGACACACGTCGACTAACCAATAGTGGGTAAATAAAACAGGGAAACAGTGTATTTATGTATTACAACAAGGATTCTGCGTCCATTATCAATCCTAATGCTGTATGACACCCATACAGCATTAAAACACTCTGTGCCCACCTTCCTTCTTAGTATACAGCAAGTACCGGTGGGGAACTTTGGAAAATGGCGCTGACCCCTCTGTGAGGTCTAAGCTCCGCCCCTTCCCGGCGCGCTTAAGCCCGCTCGACAAAAATAAATAAATATTATATATATATATATATATATATATATATATATATATATATATATTAGTGCTGGGCAGCGATTAAAATTTTTGATCGCGATTAATCGCAGGATTTCCTGCGATTAATAGCGATTAATCGTATTATTAACCGACTGAAGTCAAATGAATGAAAAAGTGGTGTATTGTGCACTTTTAGTACTTCTATATGAACAACAGTGCAATAACATTTGGTTTGCAGTTTTCCCTTTACACAGTAGCATTTAAAAACAGGAAAACAGAAAAGAAAATTGCGTGAGGTCCCCCCTCCTATGTATTACCAGCCTCGGGCTCTTTACCGGTAAACATACATATAACAAACACAGAAAAAACATATAGATGGGGATTTTTCAAAATAAATATTCACTATACCCCACGATGGTATAGTGGTCTCCAGTGCAAAAAATGAAATGCAACCAATTCTCATAGGTTGGATGCGCTGCTCTGCGGCTTACTTCTTCTATGTTAATATGGTAATGACCACAGATTTCCTCTTAAAGTAACAGTCCTTTTTTAAGGGGGGGGGGGGGGGCACACTCCCAGTTATACAACTGAATTTGTAGAGGTAGATGATTTTTCCAAACAGATTGTGCACATCCCTACAGGTATTGCTAGCAGCAAATGAAGTCCTGTTTAAAGAAGAAGTTACCTTCCAAGCGCATAAATGTTCTCTCAGGAGGAAGCTCTCTGGCTGGTCTGTCCTCCAAGATGATAAGCAGGGTCCGGAGTCCGCCGGCAGAAGTCCCGTGCACGCTGTGTGTAGCGCTACTCAGCGTTGTTCGGGATCGATGTTGGCTCAGAGGCTCATCTCAAGTCTCAAGAGGTGCTGGCGGCTTCCTCTTCCCCGGCTTCTCCATCCAGGGGGTCAGATGAATTACTGCTTCCGGCGCAGCAGCAGAAGCGTTAACTCGATTAAAAATATTAATCGCAGTTATTGTCTTATGGAGTTAACGCGTTATTAACGCGTTAACTTGCCCAGCACTAATATATATATATATATATATATATATATATACATACACACATACATACAACTCCAATTCAGTCGGCACTCACAGAAAAGAGAATAATTGCCCCAGTGTCCAGTTCACAGAAAATCCAAAGCTGTCCAAGAAAAACGGCACGCAGGGACTATCATATGTGCAAGAAATGTATTGTAGTCAGTCTGATCTTGGACAGCTATATATATAAATATATATATAAATATAAAAGCCTATATTGAGCCGGGGGACCCTATACACAGGGAGATTACACCTCTGGGAGGGCAACTGAGTCCAAACATTGCGTTCCCCACTGTTTGTTCTTGGCGGGGACAGCAGGGAAAAATGGCGCTGACTCAGTGTGTGAGGCTAAGCTCCGCCCCACTCGGCGCGCTATAGCCCCCCTGGATCTGAAAACCAAATAGCCGAGTACTAAATATGGTATATATATATAATAAGAATTTACTCACTGGTAATTCTATTTCTCGTAGTCCGTAGTGGATGCTGGGGACTCCGTAAGGACCATGGGGAATAGACGTGCTCCGCAGGAGACTGGGCACTCTAAGAAAGATTTAGGACTACCTGGTGTGCACTGGCTCCTCCCCTTATGACCCTCCTCCAAGCCCCAGTTAGATTTTTGTGCCCGGCCGAGAAGGGTGCATTCTAGGAGGCTCTCCTGAGTTTCTTAGAAAAAGTTTAGTTTTAGGTTTTTTATTTTCAGTGAGACCTGCTGGCAACAGGCTCACTGCATCGAGGGACTAAGGGGAGAAGAAGCAAACCTGCCTGCTTGCAGCCAGCTTGGGCTTCTTGGCTACTGGACACCATTAGCTCCAGAGGGACCGAACACAGGCCCAGCCTCGGAGTCCGGTCCCAGAGCCGCGCCGCCGGCCCCCTTACAGAGCCAGAAGCAAGAAGAGGTCCGGAAAATCGGCGGCAGAAGACATCAGTCTTCACCAAGGTAGCGCACAGCACTGCAGCTGTGTGCCATTGCTCCTCAGGCACACTTCACACTCCGGTCACTGAGGGTGCAGGGCGCTGGGGGGGGGGGGCGCCCTGAGCAGCAATAAAAACACCTTGGCTGGCGAAAATACATCACATATAACCCCCAGGGCTATATGGATGTATTTTAACCCCTGCCAGAATCCATAAAAAAGCAGGAGAAAAGTCTGCAAAAAAGGGGCAGAGCCTATCTCCTCATCACACTGGCGCCATTTTCCCTCACAGCTCCGTTGGAGGGAAGCTCCCTGGCTCTCCCCTGCAGTTACTACACTACAGAAAGGGTTAAAAAAGAGAGGGGGGCACTAATTAGGCGCAGTATTAATAAAACAGCAGCTATAAGGGGAAAAACACTTCCAAAAGGTTATCCCTGTATATATATAGCGCTCTGGTGTGTGCTGGTATACTCTCCCTCTGTCTCCCCAAAGGGCTAGTGGGGTCCTGTCCTCTATCAGAGCATTCCCTGTGTGTGTGCTGTGTGTCGGTACGATTGTGTCGACATGTATGAGGAGGAAAATGGTGTGGAGGCGGAGCAATTGCCTGTAATGGAGATGTCACCCCCTAGGGAGTCGACACCTGAGTGGCTGAGCTTATGGAAGGAATTACGTGACAGTGTCAGCTCTTTACAAAAGACGGTTGATGACATAAGACAGCCGGCTACTCAGCTTGTGCCTGTCCAGGCGTCTCAAAAGCCATCAGGGGCTCTAAAACGCCCATTACCTCAGATGGCAGATACAGACGCAGACACGGATACTGACTCATGTGTCGACATAGAAACATAGAAACATAGAAACATAGAATTTGTCGGCAGATAAGAACCACTTGGCCCATCTAGTCTGCCCCTTTTTTTTATTTATATTATTTTTTTTTTATCACTAACCTTATTTGATCGACGATGAAGAGACGAATGTGACTTCCAGTAGGGCCACACGTTACATGATTGAGGCTATAAAAAATGTTTTACATATTTCTGATAATACCAGTACCACTATAAAGGGTATTATGTTTGGTGAGAAAAAACTGCCTGTAGTTTTTCCTGCATCTGAGGAATTAAATGAAGTGTGTGATGAAGCGTGGGTTTCCCCCGATAAAAAACTGATAATTCCTAAAGGGTTAATAGCATCATACCCCTTCCCGCCAGAGGATAGGGCAAGTTGGGAAACACCCCCTAGGGTGGATAAAGCGCTCACACGTTTGTCTAAACAGGTGGCACTACCGTCTCCTGATACGGCCGCCCTTAAGGAACCTGCTGACAGAAAGCAGGAGAATATCCTAAAATGTATATACACTCACACGGGTGTTATACTGCGACCAGCAATCGCCTCAGCCTGGATGTGCAGTGCTGGGGTGGCTTGGTCGGATTCCCTGACTGAAAATATTGATATCCTAGATAGGGACAGTATATTACTGACTATAGAGCATTTAAAAGATGCATTTCTATATATGCGTGATGCACAGAGGGATATTTGCCGACTGGCATCAAGAGTAAGTGCGCTGTCCATTTCTGCCAGAAGAGGGTTATGGACGTGGCAGTGGTCAGGTGATGCGGATTCCAAAAGGCATATGGAAGTATTGCCTTATAAAGGGGAGGAGTTATTTGGGGTAGGTCTATCAGACCTGGTGGCCACGGCAACTGCTGGGAAATCCACATTTTTACCCCAGGTAGCCTCCCAACATAAGAAGACGCCGTATTATCAGGTGCAGTCCTTTCGGCCCCATAAGGGCAAGCGGGCAAAAGGCTCCTCATTTCTGCCCGTGGCAGAGGGAAAGGAAAAAGGCTGCAGCAAACAGCCAGTTCCCAGGAACAGAAGCCCTCTCCCGTTTCTGCAAAGTCCTCAGCATGACGCTGGGGCTTTACTAGCGGACTCAGGCACGGTGGGGGCCCATCTCAAGAATTTCAGCGTGCAGTGGGCTCACTCACAGGTGGACCCCTGGATCCTTCAGGTGGTATCTCAGGGGTACAAATTGGAATTCGAGACGTCTCCCTCTCGCCGTTTCCTAAAGTCTGCTTTACCGACGTCTCCCTCCGACAAGGAGGCGGTATTGGAAGCCATTCACAAGCTGTATTCCCAGCAGGTGATAATCAAGGTACCCCTCCTGCAACAGGGAAAGGGGTATTATTCCACGCTGTTTGTGGTACCGAAGCCGGACGGCTCGGTGAGACCTATTTTAAATCTGAAATCCTTGAACACTTACATAAAAAGGTTCAAATTCAAGATGGAGTCACTCAGAGCGGTGATTGCGAACCTGGAAGAAGGGGATTATTTGGTGTCTTTGGACATCAAGGATGCTTACCTCCATGTCCCAATTTACCCTTCTCACCAAGGGTACCTCAGGTTTGTGGTACAGAACTGTCACTATCAGTTTCAGACGCTGCCGTTTGGTTTGTCCACGGCACCCTGGGACTTTACCAAAGTAATGGCCGAAATGATGATACTCCTTCGAAGGAAGGGAGTTTTAGTTATCCCTTACTTGGACAATCTCCTGATAAGGGCAAGATCCAGGGAACAGTTGGTAGTCGGGGGAGCACTATCTCAAGTAGTGTTGCGGCAGCACGGTTGGATTCTCAATATTCCAAAATCGCAGCTGATCCCGACGACACGTCTTCTATTCCTAGGGATGATCCTGGACACAGTCCAGAAAAGGTGTTTCTCCCGGAGGAGAATGCCAGGGAGTTATCCGAACTAGTCAGAAACCTCCTAAAACCAGGCCAAGTGTCAGTGCATCAATGCACAAGGGTCCTGGGAAAAATGGTGGCTTCCTACGAAGCAATCCCATTCGGCAGATTCCACGCAAGAACTTTCCAGTGGGACCTGCTGGACAAATGGTTCGGATCGCATCTTCAGATGCATCAGCGGATAACCCTGTCACCATAGACAAGGGTGTCTCTCCTGTGGTGGTTGCAGAGTGCTCATCTTCTAGAGGGCCGCAGATTCGGCATTCAGGACTGGGTCCTGGTGACCACGGATGCCAGCCTGCGAGGCTGGGGAGCAGTCACACAGGGAAGAAATTTCCAGGGCTTGTGGTCAAGCCTGGAGACATCACTTCACATAAATATCCTGGAGCTAAGGGCCATTTACAATGCCCTAAGCCAAGCAAGACCTCTGCTTCAAGGTCAGCCGGTGCTGATCCAGTCAGACAACATCACGGCAGTCGCCCACGTGAACAGACAGGGTGGCACAAGAAGCAGGAGGGCAATGGCAGAAGCTGCAAGGATTCTTCGCTGGGAGGAAAATCATGTGATAGCACTGTCAGCAGTGTTCATTCCGGGAGTGGTCAACTGGGAAGCAAAAAACTGGACAGGTATTGCGCCAGGTCAAGGGACCCTCAGGCAATAGCTGTGGACGCTCTGGTAACACCGTGGGTGTACCAGTCAGTGTATGTGTTCCTTCCTCTGCCTCTCATACCCAAGGTACTGAGAATTATAAGACGGAGAGGAGTAAGAACTATACTCGTGGCTCCGGATTGGCCAAGAAGGACTTGGTACCCGGAACTTCAAGAGATGCTCTCAGAGGACCCGTGGCCTCTACCTCTAAGAAGGGACCTGCTCCAGCAAGGACCCTGTCCGTTTCAAGACTTACCGCGGCTGCGTTTGACGGCATGGCGGTTGAACGCTGGATCCTGAAGGAAAAAGGCATTCCGGAAGAAGTCATTCCTACCCTGATCAAAGCCAGGAAGGATGTGACCGCAAAGCATTATCACCGCATTTGGCGAAAATATGTTGCGTGGTTTGAGGCCAGGAAGGCCCCAATGGAGGAATTTCAACTGAGTCGATTCCTGCATTTCCTGCAAACAGGAGTGTCTATGGGCCTAAAATTAGGATCCATTAAGGTTCAGATTTCGGCCCTGTCGATTTTCTTCCAGAAAGAACTGGCTTCAGTTCCTGAAGTTCAGACGTTTGTCAAGGGGGTGCTGCATATACAGCCTCCTTTTGTGCCTCCAGTGGCACCTTGGGATCTCAATGTAGTTTTGGGGTTCCTAAAATCACATTGGTTTGAACCGCTTAAATCTGTGGATTTTAAATATCTCACATGGAAAGTGGTCATGCTGTTGGCCCTGGCTTCAGCCAGGCGCGTGTCAGAATTGGCGGCTTTATCTTATAAAAGCCCTTACCTGATTTTTCATACGGACAGGGCAGAATTGAGGACTCGTCCTCAATTTCTCCCTAAGGTGGTTTCAGCGTTTCACCTGAACCAGCCTATTGTGGTACCTGCGGCTACTAGGGACTTGGAGGACTCCAAGTTGCTGGACGTTGTCAGGGCCCTGAAAATATATGTTTCCAGGACGGCTGGAGTCAGAAAATCTGACTCTCTGTTTATCCTGTATGCACCCAACAAGCTGGGTGCTCCTGCTTCTAAGCAGACTATTGCTCGTTGGATTTGTAGTACAATTCAGCTTGCACATTCTGTGGCAGGCCTGCCACAGCCAAAATCTGTAAATGCCCATTCCACAAGGAAGGTGGGCTCATCTTGGGCGGCTGCCTGAGGGGTCTCGGCTTTACAACTTTGCCAAGCAGCTACTTGGTCAGGGGCAAACACGTTTGCAAAATTCTACAAATTTGATACCCTGGCTGAGGAGGACCTGGAGTTCTCTCATTCGGTGCTGCAGAGTCATCCGCACTCTCCCGCCCGTTTGGGAGCTTTGGTATAATCCCCATGGTCCTTACGGAGTTCCCAGCATCCACTAGGACGTCAGAGGATATAAGAATTTACTTACCGATAATTCTATTTCTCGTAGTCCGTAGTGGATGCTGGGCGCCCATCCCAAGTGCGGATTGTCTGCAATACTTGTACATAGTTATTGTTAACTAAATCAGGTTATTGTTGTTGTGAGCCATCTATCCAGAGGCTCCTCTGTTATCATGCTGTTAACTGGGTTCAGATCACAAGTTGTATGGTGTGATTGGTGTGGCTGGTATGAGTCTTACCCGGGATTCATAAATCCTTCCTTATTGTGTACGCTCGTCCGGGCACAGTATCCTAACTGAAGCTTGGAGGAGGGTCATAGGGGGAGGAGCCAGTGCACACCAGGTAGTCCTAAAGCTTTACTTTTGTGCCCAGTCTCCTGCGGAGCCGCTATTCCCCATGGTCCTTACGGAGTTCCCAGCATCCACTACAGACTACGAGAAATAGAATTATCGGTAAGTAAATTCTTATTTTTCTCTGACGTCCTAGTGGATGCTGGGGACTCCATAAGGACCATGGGGATTATACCAAAGCTCCCAAACGGGCGGGAGAGTGCGGATGACTCTGCAGCACCGAATGAGAGAACTCCAGGTCCTCCTCAGCCAGGGTATCAAATTTGTAGAATTTTGCAAACGTGTTTTGCCCCTGACCAAGTAGCTGCTTGGCAAAGTTGTAAAGCCGAGACCCCTCGGGCAGCCGCCCAAGATGAGCCCACCTTCCTTGTGGAATGGGTTTTATCGATTTAGGCTGCGGTAATCCCACCGCAGAATGCGCCAGCTGAATAGTGCTAAGCGCGCAATAGACTGCTTAGAAGCAGGAGCACCCAGCTTGTTGGGTGTATACAGGATAAACAGCGAGTCAGTCTTTCTAACTCCAGCCGTCCTGGAAACATAAATTTTCAGGGCCCTGACTACGTCCAGTAACTTGGAATCCTCCAAGACCCTAGTAGCCGCAGGCACCACAATAGGATGGTTCAAGTGAAAAGCTGAGACCACCTTCGGGAGAAACTGAGGACGAGTCTTCAACTCTGCCCTATCCATATGGAAAATCAGATAAGGACTTTTTCAAGACAAAGCCGCCAATTCTGATACCCACCTGGCCGAAGCCAGGGCCAACAACATGACCACCTTCCACGTGAGATATTTTAAATTCACAGTCTTAAGTGGCTCGAACCAATGTGATTTCAGGAATGCCAAAACCACATTGAGATCCCAAGGTGCCACTGGGGGCACAAAAGGAGGCTGAATATGCAGAACTCCCCTGACAAAAGTCTGAACTTCAGGCAATGAAGCCAGTTCTTTCTGGAAGAAAATCGACAGAGCCGAAATCTGGACCTTAATGGACCCCAATTTGAGGCCCAACATCACTCCTGCTTGCAGGAATTGTAGGAATCGACCCAGCTGAAATTCCTCCGTCGGGGCCTTCTTGGCCTCACGCCACGCAACATTTTGTCACCAAATGCGGTGATAATGTTTTGCGGTGACATCCTTCCTGGCTTTGATCAGGGTAGGGATGACTTCCTCCGGAATGCCCTTTAGGATCCGGTGTTCAACCGCCATGCCGTCCACCGTAGCCGCGGTAAGTCTTGGAACAGACAGGGTCCCTGCTGCAGCAGGTCTTGTCTGAGCGGCAGAGGCCAAGGGTCCTCTGCAAGCATCTCTTGAAGTTCCGGGTACCAATCTCTTCTTGGCCAATCCGGAACCACGAGTATAGTTTTCACTCCTCGCTTTCTTATTATTCTCAGTACCTAGGGAATGAGAGGCAGAGGAGGAAACACATAAACCGACTGGTACACCCACGGTGTCACTAGAGCGTCCACAGCGATCGCCTGAGGGTCCCTTGACCTGGCGCAATATCTTTTCAACTTTTTGTTGAGGCGGGACGCCATGATGTCCACCTGTGGTCATTCCCAACGGTTTACCCGTATTTGGAAAACTTCTGGATGAAGTCCCCATTCTCCCGGGTGGATATCGCCCATCGGAGATTCCTTGTGGCTTCTGCCATCGCCATCCTGCTTCTTGTGCCGCCCTGTCTGTTTACATGGGCGACCGCCGTGATGTTGTCTGATTGGATCAGTACCGGCTGGTTTTGAAGCAGGGGCCTTGCTTGGCTTAGGGCATTGTAAATGGCTCTTAGCTCCAGAATATTTATGTGAAGCGAAATCTCCTGATTTGACCACAGTCCTTGGAAATTTCTTCCCTGTGTGACTGCACCCCAGCCCCGAAGGCTGGCATCCGTGGTCACCAGGACCCAGTCCTGTATTCCGAATCTGCGGCCCTCTAGTAGATGAACCCTCTGCAGCCACCACAGCAGCGACACCCAGATTCTTGTCGACAGGGTTATCCGCTGTTGCATCTAGAGATGGGACCTGGACCCTCTGTCCAACAGGTCCCACTGGAACGTCCTTGCGTGGAACCTTCCGAATGGAATTTGCTTCGTACGAAGCTACCATTTTTTCCCAGGACTCGTGTGCATTGATGTACCGACACCTGTCCTGGTTTTAGGATGTCTCTGACTAGAGATGACAACTCCTCTGCTTTTTCCACTGGAAGAAACACTCTTTTCTGGTCTGTGTCCAGAATCATTCCCAGGAACAGAAGACATGTTCGGGACCAGCTGTGACTTTGGAATATTTGCGAATCCAGCCCGGCTGTTGTAGCACTACCCGAGAAAGTGCCACCCCCACTACAAACTGTTCTTTGGACCTCGCCTTTATCAGGAGATCGTCCAAGTATGGGAAAATTAAAACTCCCTTCTTGCGAAGGAGTATCATCATTTCGGTCATCACCTTGGTAAAGACCCTCGGTGCCGTGGATAACTCAAACGGCAACGTCTGGAACTGATAGTGACAGTCCTGTACCACAAATCTGAGGTACTCCTGGTTCGGAGGGTAAATAGGGACATGCAGGTACGCATCCTTGATGTCCAGGGAGACCATGTAATCCCCCTCGTCCAGGATCGCAATAACCGCCCTGAGCGATTCCATCTTGAAATAAGTGTTCAAGGCTTTTAAATTTAAGATGGGTCTCACCAAACCGTCCGGTTTCGGTACCACAAACATTGTGGAATAGTAACCCTTTTCCTGGTGAAGGAGGGGTACCTTGACAATCACTTGCTGTGAATAAGTTTTTGAATAGCCACCAACACTGCCTCCCTGGCAGAGGGAGTTGCCGGTAAGGCAGATTTTAGGAAACGGCGGGGGGGAGACGTCTCGAATTCCAGCCTGTATCCCTGAGATACTACTTGAAGGACCCAGGGATCCACCTGTGAGAGAGCCCACTGTGCGCTGAAATTTCTGAGACGGCCCCCCACCGTTCCCGGGTCCGCCTGAGCAGCCCCAGCATCATGCTGTGGACTTACCGGACGCAGGGGAGGACTTCTGCTCTTGGGAACTAGCTGTGTGCTGCAGCTTTGTCCCTCTACCTCTGCTTCTCGGCAGAAAGGATGAGCCTGTAGCCCTCTTGCTTTTCTGGGGCCGAAAGGACTGTACTGTGCTTTCTTTTGTTGTGGGGTAGCCTGTGGCACAAAAGTCGATTTCCCAGCAGTAGCTGTGGAAACGAGGTCTGAAAGACCATCTCCAAAAAAGTTCCACCCCTTTATAGGGCAAAACTTCCATGTGCCGATTCGAGTCGGCATTGCCTGACCATTGCCGAGTCCAAACCCCCGTCTGGCGGCAATGGACACAGCGCTTATTTTTGATGCCAGCCGGCAAATATCCCTCTGTGCATCACGCATGTATAAGACTGCGTCTTTTATATGCTCTATTGTCAGCAAAATATTGTCCCTATCCATAGTATCAATATTATCCGACAGGGAACCTGACCACGCAGCGGGCGCACTGCACATCCATGCCGAAGCAATGGCTTTGGTCGCAATATAATGCCCGTGAGTGTGTATATAGTTTTTAGGGTAGCCTCCTGCTTTTTATCAGCAGGTTCCTTCAGGGCGGCCGTATCTGGAGACGGTAGTGCCACCTTTTTTGATAAGCGTGTAAGCGCTTTATCTACCCTATAGGGTGTTTCGCAACGTGACCTATCCTCTGGCGGGAAAGGGTACGCTGCCAATAACCGTTTAGAAATTATCAATTTCTTACCGGGGGAAGTCCACGCTTCCTCACACACCTCATTTAATTCCTCAGATGCAGGAAAAACTACTGGTAGATTTTTCTCACCAACATAATACCCTTTATTGTGGTATTTGGGGTATTATCAGAAATGTGTAATACATTTTTTATTGCCTCAATCATGTAACGGGTGGACATATTGGAGGGTACACTAGTCTCATCGACGTCGACACTGGAGTCGGTATCCGTGTCAACATCTGTGTCTGCCATCTGAGATAGCGAGCGTTTTACAGCCCCTGATGACATTTGAGACGCTTGGACAGGCACAAGCTGAGTAGCCGGCTGTCCTATGTTGTCAACCTTTTATGTAAGGAGCTGACACTGTCACGTAATTCCTTCCATAAGTCCATGCACACAGGTGTCGACCCCGCAGGGGGTGACATCACATTTACAGGCATTTGCTCCGCCTCCACATCATTATCCTCCTCATACATGTCGACACAACCGTACCGACACACAGCATACATATAAAGAGTGTTTTCCCTTATAGCTGCCTATATATATTGTATACTGCGCCTAAATTGTGCCCCCCCTCTCTTTTTAACCCTTTCTGTAGTGTATTGACTGCAGTGGAGAGCCAGGGAGCATCCCTCCAGCGGAGCTGTGAGGGAAAAATGGCGCCAGTGTGCTGAGGGAGATAGCTCCGCCCCTTTTTTGTGGACTTTTCTCCGCATTTTTATGGATTCTGGCAGGGGTTAATTAACACCTATATAGCCCCTGGGGTTATATATGGTGCCAGTTTGCCAGCCAAGGTGTTATTTATTGCTGCTCAGGGCGCCCCCCCCCCCAGCGCCCTGCACCCATCAGTGACCGCAGTATGTGGTGTGCATGAGGAGCAATGGCGCACAGCTGCAGTGCTGTGCGCTACCTTGGTGAAGACAGAAGTCTTCAGCCGCCGATTTTCCGGACCACCTTCTTGCTTCTGGCTCTGTAAGGGGGACGGCGGCGCGGCTCCGGGAACGGACGACGAGGTCGGGTCCTGTGTTCGATCCCTCTGGAGCTAATGGTGTCCAGTAGCCTAAGAAGCCCAAGCTACCACCACTTAGGTAGGTTCGCTTCTTCTCCCCTTAGTCCCTCTATGCAGTGAGCCTGTTGCTAGCAGGCCTCACTGAAAATAAAAAGCCTAACATATACTTTCTTCCTAGGAGCTCAGGAGAGCCCCTAGTGTGCATCCAGCTCGGCCGGGCACAGAAATCTAACTGAGACTTGGAGAAGGGTCATAGGGGAAGGAGCCAGTGTACACCAGGTAGTCCTAAATCTTTCTTAGAGTGCCCAGTCTCCTGCGGAGCCCGTCTATTACCCATGGTCCTTACGGAGTCCCCAGCATCCACTAGGGACGTCAGAGAAATATATATTATATATATATATATATATATATATATACTCAGCACCATGCTGCTCAGAGCGCCCCCCCTGCGCCCCAGACAACGTTCGGGAAGTGGGAGTTCCGGCGCATCGCGCACCCCGCCGCTCTCATGGTGTGCGGCGCCCGGGAGCTCTAACTATCTATGCTGCCCCGGGCGCCACCACCTCCCGGCGCCCTGTACCCATGGCGGCCGACGGGGACCACGGCATAACGCGCCTGCGGGGGTCTGTATACGGAGCCCCCGGCAGCGCGAGTAAGAACTGTTAAAACTGAGTCGCTGCCCAGGGCACTCCCCCCCGCGCGCCCTGCACCCGTATAAGCGGTGGCGGGGAAATAATTAAAGTATACTGGCGGGGGGATGAAACACGGTGCCTTGGCACCTAAATGCTTTTTTTTTTTTTTTGCCAGTTGTTCACATTAAGCAGACCAGTAACATGCTGCCCAGGGCGCTCCCCCCCCCAGCGCCCTGCACCCTGTGAGTGCCGTTGGTGTGTGGGAGCATGAAGAGCAGCACTACCACTGTACCCCAGTTACTGAAGTCTTCTGCCGTCTTAAGTCTTCTTTTCTTCCAATACTCACCCGACTTCTTTCTTCTGGCTTCTGTGAGGTGGTGACGGCGTGGCTCCGGGAACAAGAAGCTAGGCGCACCAAGTGATCGAACCCTCTGGAGCTAATGGTGTCCAGTAGCCGAGAAGCAGAGCCTTGAAACTCACAGAAGTAGGTCCTGCTTCTCTCCCCTCAGTCCCACGCTGCAGGGAGCCTGTAGCCAGCAGGTCTCCCTGAAAATAAAAAACCTAACATAAAGTCTTTCAGAGAAACTCAGTAGAGCTCCCATAGTGTGTGACCCATCACTCCTGGGCACAAAGTCTAACTGAGGTCTGGAGGAGGGGCATAGAGGGAGGAGCCAGTTCACACCCAGTTTAAGTCTTTACAGTGTGCCCAAGCTCCTGCGGGTGCGTCTATACCCCATGGTCCTTTTGGAATCCCCAGCATCCTCTAGGACGTATGAGAAATAGAGGTACATTAATGAAAAGCGTGAGTAACAGTCATCAGTCTGCTTGTGAAGGTCTCTAGAGTGCAGGCCTCTTGGACTGTGCAAGGCAGTGAGTTCCATGGTCAGGGCTACAAAGCTAAACATTCAACCTATAAATGAATGACAGGAGATTCTTGGTACTGCTGGTAACAGTCCTTCATCTGTAGAAGCAAGCAAGCAGGGCAGTAAGGAGGCAGAAGCTGCTTCTAGTACCTTGGACCATGTAATGTTGGGCTGGGAAGGTCAGTTAGCCAATTATGAAATAGATTTGTCATCTTACAGGCAGCCGGTGAAGGGAGTAGAGAATGGGTGTTATGTGGCAGGAACGGGTTAGGTAACAGCTTTGCTGCTGCATTCTGTACTAGCTGCAAGCTCTGTAATTCTTTTGCTGGGTGACCCAGGTAGATGGCATTGCAGTAGTCTATGAACTTCCAAGGGAATCAAGTGTTTGATTCTGGCTATGGTCCACAGATGGAAGAATGAGGATTTGTATGTGGCAGATACCTGATGTCTGTGTCAGCCACATACCAGGACAACACAAAGATTCAGCACATGTTCAGTATTTTCAATTCTGAGCACCAAAGCATAAATCCAGATGGTTGGTAAAGTCTTGTCCTTTATTGGGGAGCTTCTATTATGTTTCACAAAGACTGAGTCACAGCCAACTGGCATCATCCACCCCTGGTGCTCAGCTAGACAACCATTTAGGATTGGTATTAGGTTCTCAGTACATGGAGCAAAAAGCAGGTCATCTGCATAGCAGTGGTAGACCAGGCCATGACGTCTGATTATATCACCCAGTGGTAGCATTTATATTGCATAAAACATAGGAGATAAGGTTGACCCTTGAGGAACATTGCATGACAGTGATAATTATACTCCAGAAGATGTAAATGGTTCCGTATTTGGGTAATGTCTAATATGTTCAACAAGAGCGGATTTATTTCTCTCACAGCATGAAAATGGCTTTTCACCTGTGTGACTCCTCTGATGTGTAACAAGAACTGATTTCCATGCAAAACATTTCCCACACTCAGAACAGGAGTACGGCTTCTCACCTGTGTGACTTCTCTGATGTGTAACAAGAGCCGATTTCTGTGTAAAACATTTCCCACACTCAGAACATGGAAATGGCTTCTCACCTGTGTGACTTCTCTGATGTGCAACAAGATCTGATTTCCGTGGAAAACATTTCCTACGCTCAGAACAGGAATACGTATTCTCACCTGTGTGAGTATGCTGATGAATAACAAAATATGATTTGAATGCAAAACATTTCCCACACTCAGAACAGGAGTACGGCTTCTCACCTGTGTGACTTCTCTGATGTGTAACAAGAGCCGATTTCTGTGTAAAACATTTCCCACACTCAGAACATGGAAATGGCCTCTCACCTGTGTGACTTCTCTGATGTGTAACAAGAACTGATTTCCATGCAAAACATTTCCCACACTCAGAACAGGAAAACGGCTTCTCACCTGTGTGACTTCTCTGATGTGTAGCAAGATTTGAGTTGCATGCAAAACATTTCCCACACTCAGAACAGGAAAATGGCTTCTCACCTGTGTGACTTCTCTGATGTGTAACAAGAGCTGATTTCTGTGTAAAACATTTCCCACACTCAGAACAGGAAAACGGCTTCTCACCTGTGTGACTTCTCTGATGTCTAACAAGAACTGATTTAAATGTGAAACATTTCCCACACTCAGAACATGGAAATGGCTTCTCACCTGTGTGACTTCTCTGATGTGCAACAAGATCTGATTTCCGTGGAAAACATTTCCTACACTCAGAACAGGAAAACGGCTTCTCATTTGAGTGACTTCTCTGATGTATAACAAGATCTGATTTCCGTGCAAAACATTTCCTACACTCAGAACAGGAATACGGCTTCTCACCTGTGTGACTTCTCTGATGTGTAACAAGAGCTGATTTCTGTGTAAAACATTTCCCACACTCAGAACAGGAAAACGGCTTCTCACCTGTGTGACTTCTCTGATGTGTAGCAAGAGCTGAATTCTGTGTAAAACATTTCCCACAATCAGAACAGGAAAACGGCTTCTCACCTGAGTGACTTCTCTGATGTGTAACAAGATCTGATTTCCCTGCAAAACATTTCCTACACTCAGAACAGGAATACGGCTTCTCACCTGTGCGAGTATGTTGATGAATAACAAAATGTGATTTGAATGTAAAACATTTCCTACACTCGGAACAGGAAAACGGCTTCTCACCTGTGTGACTTCTCTGATGTCTAACAAGATTTGAGTTGCATGCAAAACATTTCCCACACTCAGAACAGGAATACGGCTTCTCACCTGTGTGACTTCTCTGATGTGTAACAAGAGCTGATTTCTGTGTAAAACATTTCCCACACTCAGAACAGGAAAACGGCTTCTCACCTGTGTGACTTCTCTGATGTGTAACAAGAACTGATTTAAATGCAAAACATTTCCCACACTCAGAACATATCAGTGGCCTCTCACCTGCCTTAGCTGGATGATGGGTAATAAGCTTTGTGTTCTGTGTAAAACATTTGGCATCTACAGAACAGGGAAACTCTGTATCTACTCTCAGAGCTGTAACAGATGCACCAATATCAGAGTGATCAGGAGAACATTTCCCAGGATCAGAGGGATCAGCTGATAGAGCTGGATGTATAATTGGGGTAATGGAGTTATCTCCTGGAGAATCCTGTCTACTGTCATTATCTGTTATTTCAGAATCCAGGGATAGCATTAGATGTCCTTCTGAGATATTCCTGCTTGTGTGTCCATCTGCTGGAAATAAAATACATTATGGAAATATAAAATGAGTAGACAAGACCCAGGGTGTTACAGGATACAATATATAATTCTATAACTGACATGTTTTACCTGTAATCATTGCTTTTATGTGTATTAAAAAAAAAAGAAGATAGGATGCTTAGACTGGAGCTTGATCAACACTGAACGCTCATGTGGGATTACTAGAGGTGCCATGGACGCTCATGTGGGATTCCTAGAGGTGACATGGACGCTCATGTGGGATTACTAGAGGTGACACTGATGCTCATGTGGGATTACTGGAGGAGACATGGACGCTCGTGTGGGATTACTGGAGGAGACATGGCCGTTCATGTGGGATTACTGGAGGAGACATGGACGCTCGTGTGGGATTACTGGAGGAGACATGGACGCTCGTGTGGGATTACTGGAGGAGACATGGCCGCTCATGTGGGATTACTGGAGGAGACATGGACGCTCGTGTGGGATTACTGGAGGAGACATGGCCGCTCATGTGGGATTACTAGAGGTGTCATGGACGCTCGTGTGGGATTACTGGAGGAGACATGGCCGCTCATGTGGGATTAGTAGAGGTGAGACAGATGCTCATGTGGGATTACTGGAGGAGACATGGAAGCTCGTGTGGGATTACTAGAGGTGACATGGTTGGAATAATAAAACACCAAAGAAGAGAAAATGCTGTCCTGCTTGCGCTCTAATAAATAATAGGATTTTAATACCTACCGGTAAATCCTTTTCTCTGAGTCCGTAGAGGATGCTGGGGTCATCAATAGAACCATGGTGTATAGACAGGATCCGCAGGAGAAATGGGCACTTTAAGACTTTAATAAGGGCGTGAACTGGCTCCTCCCTCTATGCCCCTCCACCAGACCTCAGTTATAGGAACTGTGCCGAGGGAGACGGACATTAGGTTGGTTTATATGAAAAGAAGAAACCACCTTCGGCAGAAACTGTTGACGAGTTCTCAACTCTGCTCTATCTTCATGGAAGATCAAATAAGGGCTCTTGTGAGACTAGGCCGCCAATTCGGACACCCGCCGTGCAGATGCCAAGGCCAATAAAATTACCACTTTCCAAGTGAGGAATTTCAAATCCACCTTTTGAAAAAGGTTCAAACAGTGAGATTGAAGGAACTGTAACATCACGTTAAGGTCCCAAGGTGCCACAGGAGGCACAAAAGGTGGCTGGATGTGTAACACCCCCTTTACAAACGTTTGCATCTCAGGAAGTGAGGCCAATTGTTTCTGAAAGAAAACCGACAATGCAGAAATCTGTACTTTAACGGATCCTAATTTAAGGCCCGCATCCACTCCAGCTTGTAAAAAGTGGAGAAAACGTCCAAGTTAAAAAATTTCCGCAGGAACCTTCTTGGACTCGCACCAGGAAATATATTTCCTCCAAATATGGTGATAGTGTTTTGCCGTAACATCCTTTCTAGCCTGAATAAGAGTGGGAATGACTTCACTGGGAATTCCCTTCTGGGCTAGAATCTGGCGTTCAACCGCCATGCCGTCAAACGTAGCCGCAGTAAATCTTGATACTGACACGGCCCCTGCTGTAACAGGTCCTCTCGTAGAGGAAGCAGCCAGGGGTTTCCTATGCGTAAATCCTGAAGATCGGGATGCCAAGCCCTCCTTGACCAATCTGGAACAATGAGGATCGTCGGAACCTTTCTTTTTAGAATTTTTAACACTCTCGGAATAAGAGGAAGTGGAGGGAACACATACCGACTGAAACACCCACGGTGTCACCAGAGCGTCCACCGCTATGGCTTGAGGGTCCCTTGACCTGGCGCAATAATTTTGGAGTTTCTTTGTTGAGACGAGACGCCATCATGTCTACTTGGGGAGTACCCCAGCGACTTGTCACTTCTGTGAAGACTTCTGGATGAAGTCCCCACTCCCCTGGATGGAGATCGTGTCTGCTGAGGAAGTCTGCTTCCCAGTTGTCCACTCCTGGAATGAAGATAGCTGACAGAGCACTTAGATGTTTCTCCGCCCAGCGGAGAACCTTGTGGCTTCTGCCATTGCTGCTCTGCTTTTTGTTCCGCCGTGGCTGTTGATGTAAGTTACTGCTGTTACATTCTCCGACTGGATGAGGACGGGTCGACTTTGAAGAAGGCGTTCCGTTTGTAGAAGGCCATTGTAAATGGCCCTTAATTCCAGAACGTTTATGTGGAGACAAGTCTCCTGACTTGACCATCTTCCTTGCACCCCAACCCCGGGGACTTGCATCCGTGGTCACTAGAATCCAATCCTGAATACCAAACCTGCGTCTCTCGGGGAGGTGAGAACTGTGCAGCCACCACAGCAGTGATATCTTTGTCTTTAAGGACAGGACTATCGTCCGTTGCATGTGTAGGTGGGAACCGGACCACTTGTCCAACAGGTCCCACTGGAATACTCTGGCATGGAATCTGCCAAACTGAATGGCCTCGTAGGCCGCCACCATCTTTCCCAGCAAGCGAGTGCATTGTTGGATTGACACTCTGGTTGGTTTTAAGATTTGTTCCCGAGCTTTTTCTTCCGGAAGAAAAACTCTCTGTAGTTCTGTGTCCAGATTCATCCCCAGAAACGACAGGCGGTTCGTAGGGATCAACTGAGATTTCAGCAGGTTGAGGAGCCAGGCATGTTGTTGCAACACCTTCAGGGACAGTGCAATGTTCTGTAACAACTTGTCCCTGCATCTGGCTTTTATCAGGAGATCGTCCAAGTATGAGATAATCATGACACCTTGCATGCGAAGAAGAATCATCATCTCCGCCATCACTTTGGTGAAAATCCTCGGAGCCATGGACAGCCCAAACGGCAACGTCTGAAATTGGTAATGACAATCCTGAACCGCAAAGCGCAGGAAGACCTGATGAGGAGGATAAATGGGAACATGTAGGTAGGCATCCTTTATGTCCTTCAGACTGGAGATCACTGCTCTGAGAGATTCCATCTTGAATTTGAATTTCTGCAGAAAGAAATTTAGGTCTTTAAGGTTGAGGATCGGTCTGACCGAGCCGTCCGGCTTCGGAACCACGAATAAACTGGAATAAAAGCCTTGTCCCTGTTGCGCAGGGGAAACTGTGATAATGACCTGGTTCTGACACAATTTTTGTATTGCGTCGCACCCTACCTCTCTGTCGGTCAGAGAAGCTGGCAAGGCTGATTTTAAAAATCGGCAAGGGGGAACGTCTTAAAATTCTAGTTTGTACCCTTGTGACACAATTTTTAAAATCCAAGGTTCCAGGCCGGAGCAAACCCAGACCTGGCTGAAGAGCTTGAGACGTGCCCCAACCGGCGAGGACTCCCGCAGGGAAACCCCAGCGTCATGCGGTGGACTTGGCAGAAGCCGGGGAGGACTTCTGTTCTTGGGAGGTAGAGAAGCCTGGGTTTCTTTTACCTCATATGCTCCTGAGGAAGCTGGCGGCACCATAGACCAGCGAAACGCGTTGAGCCTTCACTACACAGACCACGGGCACCACTGTCTTTTCATCAATTTCTGGCAAAATTTGGACTTTGAAACCTCCTGGACCTCGACATTCAGCACTGTTCTGAAGTCTCTGGACATTCCCCTGCTGCTATTGGACCTCGATCTGCAATTGAGAACCAAGGGGACCTCTTTCCGAGACTATGGTAATATTCACAACCATTACTTATGAGGATACCATGGAGTACTAAGGTCTAGCCAGATTTCTAGTGCCTTGCCCTAATTCAATATCAAGTGGTCTTCAGCTCATTTGAGAGACTCTCAAACCCCCCCTTTTTTATCACTATTGTGATCACACACGTGTCATTTTTATCTTTATATTTAATTTATAAATTAATGTAATAAATGTATGATTTACTGTTTTACTTATCAATTTGTATCCGTTCCTTGATTTGAGATTCAGCCGGCGCCAGTATTTCTTTTTTGTCTTGTTTCTTTTACCTCTTTCCCTGCCTCTAGCAGCAAGGAAGGGAGAGCCTCTTCCTCTTCGGTATCTATTGGGCCGAAAGGACTGCATTTGATGATGCGTTTTCTTATGTTTTGGGGGAACATAAGGTAAAAATGACGATTTTCCAGCAGTAGCTGTAGAGACAAGGTCTGTAACCGGTAGGTATTAAAATCCTATTTTCTCATACGTCCTAAAGGATGCTGGGGATGCTTCAAAACCATGGGGTTTATACCAATGCTCTAGAACGGGCGGGAGAGTGCAGATGACTCTGCAGCACCGACTGATCAAACATGAGGTCCTCCTCAGCCAGGGTATCAAACTTGTAAAACTTCACAAAGGTGTTTGAACCCGATCAAGTAGCAGCTCGCCAAAGTTGTAATGCCGAAACCCCTCGGGCAGCCGCCCAGAATGAGTCCACCTTTCTGGTAGAATGAGCTTTCACCGATTTCGGTAACGGTAACCCTGCCGTAGAATGAGCCTGCTGAATCGTATTACAGATCCAGCGCGCAATAGTCTGCTTGGAAGCAGGAATCCCAATCTTGTTGTGAGCACACAGGACAAACAGAGCCTCTGTTTTCCTAATCTGCACCGTTCTGGCGACATAGATTTTCAAAGCTCTGACCACATTGAGACTTCGATTCCGCCAAGGCATCAGTAGCCACTGGCACCACAATAGGCTGGTTTACGTGAAATGAGGAAACCACTTTTGGTAGAAATTGCTGATGAGTTCTCAACTCCGCTCTATCAGCATGGAAGATTAAATAGGGTCTTTTGTGAGACAAAGCCGCCAATTCAGAAACTCACCTTTATGACGCCAAGGCCAACAACATGACTACTTTCCAAGTAAGGAATTTTAACTCAACCTTACGTAAAGGTTCAAACCAAGGAGATTGCAGGAACTGCAACACCACATTAAGATCCCATGGTTCCACTGGGGGCCCAAATGGAGGTTGGATGTGCAGCACACCTGACAAAGGTCTGAACTTCCGGAAGGGAGGGCAATTCTTTCTGAAAGAAAATTGATAAGGCTGAAATTTGTTCCGCTCTGGCGGTTTACGTACGCCACTGCTGTTATGTTGTCTGATTGAATCAAGACGGGCAGACCGCAAAGATATTCCGCTTGCAGAATGCTGTTGTAAATGGCCCTTAATTGCAGAATGTTTATGTGCAGACAAGCTTCCTGGCTTGACCATTTTCCCTGAAAGTTTCACCCCTGTGTGACTGCTCCCCAGCCTCGGAGACTTGCATCTGTGGTTACCAGGATCCAATCCTGAATCCCGAACCTGCGTCCCTCCAGAAGGTGAGAACTGTGCAGCCACCACAGAAAGAAGATCCTGGTCCTGGAAGATAGGAGTATTTTCCGGTGCATGTCCAGGTGAGACCCGGACCACTTGTCCAACAGGTCCCACTGAAGCACCCCTGGCATGGAACCTGCCATACAGAATGGCTTCGTAGGCCACCACCATCTTGCCCAGCAATCGAGTGCATTGAAGAACTGACACTTTTGCCGGTTTCAGAATCTGTTTTACCATGTTCTGTATTTCCAGAGCCTTTTCCACTGGAAGAAAAACTCTCCGTAATTCTGTATTCAGAATCATACCCAGGAACGACAGGCGTGTCGTCGGATCCCACTGCCGTCTTCTGCCATCACTAAAGTCTTCTGATCTTCCTTTACTCATCCGGCTTCTGTCTTCTGGCTCTGTGAGGGGGGTGACGGTGCGGCTCCGGGAACAAGCAGCTAGGCGCACCAAGTGATCTGAACCTCTGGAGCTAATGGTGTCCAGTAGCCTAAGAAGCAGAGCCCTTAAACGCACAGAAGTAGGTCCTGCTTCTCCCCCCTCACTCCCACGATGCAGAGAGCCTGTAGCCAGCAGGTCTCCCTGAAAATTATAAACCTAAATAAAGTCTTTTTTCTGAGAAACTGTGGAGAGCTCCTAAGTGTATCCAGTCTCGCTGGGCACAGAATCTAACTGGAGTCTGGAGGAGGGGCATAGAGGGAGGAGCTAGTTCATACCCCTTTTAAAGTCTTAAAGTGCCCATGTCTCCTGCGGATCCCGTCAGCATCCTCTAGGACGTATGAGAAAACTCTCTACATGTGATATTTGTCATGGATAGCCTTGTGTTAGAAACACCCAACTGAGAACAAGGCTGATGGCGGAGGAGGGTGTAGGATAAGAGATTGCTGTAGTGACTGAGCAATGAGAATATATGACTTCTGTAATAAGTGTTTATTACTCACCTGTGGTGATATCTGTAGGGATCTCCTCCTCCTTACACTGCTGATCACCCCTCACATACGTCTCTTCTTCTCCCTCTATATCTTCTGCCTTTATATCAGTCACATATGTCTCTTCTTCTCCCTCTATATCTTCTGCCTTTATATCAGTCACATACGTCTCTTCTTCTCCCTCTATATCTTCTGCCTTTATATCAGTCACATACGTCTCTCCTTCTCCCTCTATATCTTCTGCCTTTATATCAGTCACATATGTCTCTTCTTCTCCCTCTATATCTATTGCCTTTATATCAGTCACATACGTCTCTTCTTCTCCCTCTGTATCTTCTACCTTTATATCAGTGACATACGTCTCTTCTTCTACCTCTGTACCTTCTATTTTAATATCAGACAGACGTTGTGCCTAAAAAACAAACAAACACTCTAATGACATTTGCATACAGTCAGATTAAACGGAGGTGAAACAGTATAATATCAGTGTATAAGACACACAGCTCCTCTACAGATTATATAGTGACAGTCACTGAGGTATATTGGGTGAGACCCTAAATCCCACCTACCTGATCCTCCTGTGGGATCCTGTGATTCTCCTCTGTACAATCCTGGGAATACAGAGGACGGGGACATCTCTCTGGGGTATCTCTGTTACTGGGCACATATGTAGGAGACACACAGTGACTGAGTACAGTGTATATATGTGATTATCAGGTGATGTGTGTATATAGGGCCCCCATACCTGCTCTCCCCTGTACAATACATGACAGTCTCCTCTTACCCAGTGATGTGAGGTGCCGGTGATTCTCCATCATCACGTCCTTGTACAGACCCCTGTGTTCCTCTATATACTCCCCCTCCTGCATGGAGACATAGACAGTGACATCCTGACACCTTATAGGAACCTGACACACACAGTGATACAGTCATCACCCAAACACATCCTCTGGTGTTACTGTATAATGCCCCATTCCCAGCAGTCACCTCTCCAGTCATCACCAGACACATCCCCTGGTGTTACTGTATAATGCCCCATTCCCAGCAGTCACCTCTCCAGTCATCACCCAGACACGTCCCCTGGTGTTACTGTATAATGTCCCATTCCCAGCAGTCACCTCTCCAGTCATCACCCAGACACATCCCCTGGTGTTACTGTATAATGTCCCATTCCCAGCAGTCACCTCTCCAGTCATCACCCAGACACATCCCCTGGTGTTACTGTATATAATGTCCCATTCCCAGCAGTCACCTCTCCAGTAGTCACCCAGACACGTCCCCTGGTGTTACTGTATAATGCCCCATTCCCAGCAGTCACCTCTCCAGTCAGCAGCTGAATGATCTTGTTGGGGAGTTCCAGGATCTTCTGGTCAATGTGTCATGTGTCAGTGAGTGAGGTGGAGGCACCGAGATGAGGCTCTGGGTCCTTCTTCTTCCTGACACACGGGGATGGCTGCTCGGTGTCTCACACTCACCGGATATCTTCTTCACTACTGTGTAACCTTGCGAAAATAAGATTTTACTTACCGGTAAATCTATTTCTCGTAGTCCGTAGTGGATGCTGGGGACTCCGTGAGGACCATGGGGAATAGACGGCCTCCGCAGGAGACATGGGCACTTTAAGAAAGCTTTGGATTCTGAGTGTGCACTGGCTCCTCCCTCTATGTCCCTCCTCCAGACCTCAGTTAGAGAAACTGTGCCCGGAAGAACTGACAGTACAAGGAAAGGATTTTGGAATCCAGGGCAAGACTCATCCAGCCACACCAATCATACCGTATCACTTGTGATAAAAACTTACCCAGTTAACAGTATGAACAACAATAGAGCATCAGATCAACCCTGATGCAACTATAACATAACCCTTATGTAAGCAATAACAATATACAAGCATTGCAGAAGAAGTCCGCACTTGGGACGGGCGCCCAGCATCCACTACTGACTACAAGAAATAGATTTACCGGTAAGTAAAATCTTATTTTCTCTAACGTCCTAGTGGATGCTGGGGACTCCGTAAGGACCATGGGGATTATACCAAAGCTCCCAAACAGGCGGGAGAGTGCGGATGACTCTGCAGCACCGAATGAGAGAACTCCAGGTCCTCCTCAGCCAGGGTATCAAACTTGTAGAACTTTGCAAAAGTGTTTGCCCCTGACCAAGTAGCCGCTCGGCACAGCTGTAATGCCGAGACCCCTCGGGCAGCCGCCCAAGAAGAGCCGACCTTCCTTGTGGAATGGGCTTTTACCGATTTTGGCAGCGGCAATCCAGCCGCAGAATGAGCCTGCTGAATCGTGTTACAGATCCAGCGAGCAATAGTTTGCTTTGAAGCAGGAGCACCCAGCTTGTTGGATGCATACAGGATAAACAGCGACTCAGTTTTCCTGACTCTAGCCGTTCTGGCTACATAAACCTTCAAAGCCCGGACTACGTCAAGTAACTCGGAATCCTCCAAGTCACGAGTAGCCACAGGCACCACAATAGGTTGGTTTATATAAAAAGATGACACCACTTTTGGCAGGAATTGTGAACATGTCTGCAATTCCGCTCTGTCCATATGGAAACCCAGATAGGGGCTTTTATGTGACAAAGCCGCTAATTCTGACACACGCCTAGCCGAAGCCAAGGCTAATAGCAAGACCACCTTCCACGTGAGATATTTTAACTCCACGGTTTTAAGTGGTTCAAACCAATGTAACTTTAGGAAACTCAACACCACGTTAAGATCCCAAGGTGCCACTGGTGGCACAAAAGGTGGCTGAATATGCAGCACTCCCTTTACAAATGTCTGAACTTCAGGCAGAGAAGCCAGTTCTTTTTTTAAAGAAAATAGACAGGGCCGAAAACTGGACCTTAATGGAAGCCAATTTCAGGCCCAAGACACTCCTGACTGCAGGAAGTGAAGGAAACGGCCCAGCTGGAATTCCTCCGCGGGGGCCTTCCTAGCCTCACACCAAGCAACATATTTTCGCAATATACGGTGATAATGTTTCGCTGTCACGTCCTTCCTAGCCTTGATCAGCGTAGGAATGACTTTATCCGGAATGCCTTTTTCTGTTAGGAGCCGGCGTTCAACCGCCATGCCGTCAAACGCAGCCGCGGTAAGTCTTGGAACAGACAGGGCCCCTGTTGCAACAAGTCCTGTCTTAGAGGCAGAGGCCATGGGTCCTCTGTGAGCATCTCTTGCAGATCTGGATACCAAGTCCTTCTTGGCCCATCCGGAACAAAGAGTATTGTTCTCACTCGACTTTTCCTTATAATTCTCAGCACCTTGGGTATGAGAGGAAGAGGAGGAAATACATAGACCGACGGGAACACCCACAGTGTCACCAGTGCGACCACAGCTATCGACTGAGGGTCTCTTGACCTGGCGCAATATCTCTGCAGCTTTTTGTTGAGGCGGGATGCCATCATGTCCACCTGTGGCAGTTCCCACCGACTTGCAATCAGCGTGAAGACTTCTTGATGAAGTCCCCACTCTCCCGCGTGGAGGTCGTGCCTGCCGATGAAGTCTGCTTCCCAGTTGTCCACTCCCGGAATGAACACTGCTGACAGTGCGCGTACGTGATTCTCCACCCAGCAAAGAATTCTGGTGGCTTCTACCATCGCCACCCTGCTCCTTGTGCCACCTTGGCAGTTTACATGAGCCACTGCGGTGATATTGTCTGACTGAATCATAACCGGTTGGTCGCGAATCAGGGACTCCGCTTGACGTAGGGCGTTGTATATGGCCCTTAGATCCAGGATATTGATGTGAAGGCAAGTCTCCTGACTTGACCACAGCCCTTGGAAATATCTTACCTGTGTGACTGCCCCCCCCCCCACTCGGAGGTTTGCATCCGTGGTCACCATGACCCAGTCCTGAATGCCGAATCTGCACTCTACAGCCACCACAGGAGAGAGACCCTGGCCCTGGGGGATAGGGTGGTTAACCGATGCATCTGAAGATGTGATCCGGACCACTTGTCCAGTAAGTCCCACTGGAAGGTCCTCGCATGGAACCTGCCGAAGGGAATGGCCTCTTATGATGCCACCATCCTTCCCAGGACTCGAGTGCAGTGATGCACTAACACCTGTTTCAGTTTTAATAGATTCCTGACCAGTGTCACGAGCTCCTGAGCTCCCTCTATCGGAAGATAAACCCTTTTCTGGTCTGTGTCTAGGATCATGCCTAGGAGAGGCAGATGAGCTGTAGAAATCAACTGCGACTTTGGAATATATAGGCTCCAGCCGTGTTGCCGTTATACTTCCAGAGAAAGTGATACGCTGTTCAGCAACTGCTCTCTTGATCTCGCTTTTATGAGGAGATCGTCCAAGTACGTGATAATAGTGACACCTTGCTTCCGCAGAAGCACCATCATTTCCGCCATTACCTTGGTGAATATTCTCCAGGCCGTGGAGCGACCAAACGGCAACGTCTGAAATTGGTAATGACAATCCCGTACCGCAATTCTGAGGAGGTACGCCTGATGAGGTAGATAAATAGGGACCTGAAGGTATGCATTCTTTATGTCCCGAGTCACCTTTCAGGCTTACAACGACCGTTCTTAGCGATTCCATCTTGAACTTGCACCTTTTCAGGTATATATTCAGGGATTTTAAATTCAATATGGGTCTGACCAAACCGTCTGGTTTTGGGACTACAACATGGTCAAATAATAACCCCCTCCTTGTTGAAGGAGGGGAACCTTGACCACCACCTGCTGAAGATACTATTTGTGAATTGCAGTTAACACTGTTTCCCTCTCGTGGGGGGAAGCCGGCAGGGCCGTCGGTGAGGGGGCATCCTCTCAAAGTCCAGCTTGTATCCCTGAGACACAATATCTATTGCCCAGGGATCTAACAGGGAGTGAACCCACTTGTGGCTGAACTTCCGAAGGCGTGTCCCCAACGGGCCTAGCTCCGCCTGTGGAGCCCCAGCGACATGCGGTGGATTTTTGTAGAGGCCGGGGAGAACTTCTGTTCCTGGGAGCTAGCTGTGTTGTGCAGCTTCTTTTCTCTTCCCCCGCCTCTGGCAAGAAAGGACGCACCTCGGACTTTCTTGTCTCTATTCGAAAGGCTGCATTTGATAATGTCGTGCTTTTCTAGGCTGTGCAGGGATATAAGGCAAAATATCAGAATTATCAGCTATAGCTGTGGAGACCAGGTCCGAGAACCCTTCTCCACACAATCCTCAGCCTTCCATATGCCTCTTAAGTCGGCATCATCTGTCCATTGCATATTGTGCAGGACACGTCAAGCAGAAATCGACATAGCTTTGACTCTAGGACCCAGTATACTCATGTCTCTATGGGCATGCTTTATATATACATATCTCTTAAGACAGCATCTTTAATATATATATCTATATACATACTAGGGTCTCAATCTCTGCTGATAAGGTACCTGTCCACGCTTCCACAGCGCTATAAACCCATGCCGACACAATCGCCGGTCTGAGTAGTATACTAGAATGTGCACGGTATCTGCAGGATCCCTGAGAATAGCTGTAACCTCAGGGCTGCCTTTTGTGACACCCTAGGGGAAGATTCCCATCGTATCCTGGCCCTAGTGGGGAAAGGATATTGCCTGAGAATTCTTTGTGGGAAGCTGCAGTCTCACGTCTGGAGATTCCCGCTCTTTTTCCTCATGAGAGGAGGGAAATTTACCTCAGCTTTCTTCCCCTTAGACATGTGTACCCTTGTGTCAGGGACAGATGAGTCATCAGTGATATGCAAATCATCTTTTATTACAATAAACATATATTGAATACTTTTCTGCCATTCTGGCTGTAACTTTGCATTATCGTAGTCGACACTGGAGTCAGACTCCGTGTCGGTATCAGTGTCTATTATTTTGGATAGTGATCATTGAGAGACTCTGAAGGTCTCTGCGACATAGGGACAGACATGGGTAGATTTCCTGTCTGTTCTCTAATCTTTTGTGCAATAAATTCACCGTAGCACTTAATTACACATATCCAACAGGTGTCGGCGTTGTCGACGGAGACACCCTCTCACACACACATATTTGCTCCATCTCCTCCTTAGGGGAGCCTCTTGCCTCAGACATGTCGACACACACGTACAGACACACCGCACACTCAGGGAATGCTCATCTGAAGACAATTCCCCCACCAGGCCCTTTGGAGAGACAGAGAGAGAGTATGCCAGCACACACCCCAGCGCTATTAACCCAGGAATAACACAGTAACTTAATGTTAACCCAGTAGCTGCTGTTTATACTGATTTTTGCGCCTAATTATGTGCCCCCCCCCTCTCTTTTTACCCTCTTCTACCGTGTAACTGCAGGGGAGAGACTGGGGAGCTTCCTCTCAGCGGTGCTGTGGAGAAAAAACATGGCGCTGGCGAGTGCTGAGGAAGAAGCCCCGCCCCCTCAGCGGCGGGCTTCTGTCCCGCGATTTTGTGTAAATAATGGCGGGGGCTCATGCATATATACAGTGCCCAACTGTATATATGCCCACTTTGCCAGGAGGTACTTAATTGCTACCCAGGGCGCCCCCCCCCCCCCCTGCGCCCGACAGTGACCGGAGTGTGTGGGTTTATGTGGGAGCAATGGCGCACAGCTGCAGTGCTGTGCGCTACCTCATCTGAAGACAGGAGTCTTCTGCCGCCGATTTTGATGTCTTCTTGCTTCACTCGCCGGCTTCGGTCTTCTGGCTCTGCGAGGGGGACGGACGACCAAGGGTGAGTTCCTGTGTTCGATCTCTCTGGAGCTAATGGTGTCTAGTAGCCTAAGAAGCGCAACCTAACCGCAGTTAGTAGGGCTGCTTCTCTCCCCTCAGTCCCACGTAACAGAGAGTCTGTTGCCAGCAGAAGCTCTCTGAAAATAAAAAAACCTAACAAAATACTTTCTTATTAGCAAGCTCAGGAGAGCTCACTAAAATGCACCCTGCTCTGTCCGGGCACAGATTCTAACTGAGGTCTGGAGGAGGGACATAGAGGGAGGAGCCAGTGCACACCCAGAATCCAAAGCTTTCTTAAAGTGCCCTTGTCTCCTGCGGAGCCCGTCTATTCCCCATGGTCCTTACGGAGTCCCCAGCATCCACTAGGACGTTAGAGAAATGGGGGAGACATCACTGTAAATACTCCCAGATCCCCTAACCTCCCCAGTCATGTCCCTGTATGATTACAATGGATATAAGTGATGTCACTGTGACGCTCCCAGACCTCCTCACCTCCCCAGTTAAGTCCCTGTATTATTACTATAGATATGTGATGTCACTGTGACGCTTCCAGATCCCCTCACCTCCCCAGTCATGTCCCTGTATTATTACTATCGTGCCAATAGACACGCTCATCCCAACCCAAACATACAGTGCACCTGTCCTGTAATGGGCACACTTACCTCTGCATTATGGTTACCTCCTTTCTACTCCGTGTACTTACTAGACATACACACCAGGGACGTGCAGTGAAGTACATTTCTAAAGAGGCACTGGCTAGTACCAGAGCCAGATTTACACACAATATATGAGCCCAAGGATTATACATAGGTGCAGCGGTATACACATGTGGGCATTACACACAGGGGTAGCGGTATACACATGTGGGCATTACACACAGGGGCAGCGGTATACACATGTGGGCATTACACACAGGGGCAGCGGTATACACATGTGGGCATTATACACATGTTCAGCGGTATATACATGTGGACATTATACACAGGTGCAGCGGTATACACATCTGGGCATTATACACAGAAGGAGTAGTATAAATTTGGTGAGTGCGGGTAAGGTTGGTGGAGGGGGGGGGGGGGCACTGCCTCACCTACCATATCATTTTTACTTCTGACTACAGAAATTATTAGAATAATTCAAAGATGATATTTATATGTTCTTTGTATTTTACATATACTGTATGTAGTGAAAACTGTGGTGTATACGTTAGTATGACAGGAACAGCTCCGTCGAGGGGGCATTAGGAGAATGTCCGGGGCAGCAGACGAGGGGGCATTAGGAGAATGTCCGGGGCAGCAGACGAGAGGGCATTAGGAGAATGTCCGGGGCAGCAGGTGAGAGGGCATTAGGAGAATGTCAGGGGCAGCAGGTGAGGGGGTATTAGGAGAATGTCAGGGGCCGCAGGTGAGGGGGCATTAGGAGCATATCAGGGCTAGCAGGAGAGGGGTTATTAGGAGAATGTCAGGGGCAGCAAGTGAGGGGGCATTAGGAGAATATAAGGGCAGCAGGTGAGGGGGTATTAGGAGACTGTAGGGGCAGGTGAGGGGTTATTAGGAGAATGTCAGTGGCAGGAGAGGGGGCAATAGAAGAATATAGGAACAGTAGGTGAGGGGGCATTAGGAGAGTGTCAGGGACAGGTGAGAGGGCATTAGGAGAATTAATGGGCATGTGAGGGGGCATTAGGAGAATATAGGGGCAGCAGGTGAGAGGGCATTAGGAGAATATAGGGGCAGCAGGTGAGGGGGCATTAGGAGAATATAGGGGCAGCAGGTGAGGGGGCATTAGGAGAATATAGGGGCAGCAGGTGAGGGGGCATTAGGAGAATATAGGGGCAGCAGGTGAGGGGGCAGCAGGAGAATATAGGGGCAGCAGGTGAGGAGGCATTAGGAGAATATAGGGGCAGCAGGTGAGGGGGCATTAGGAGAATATAGGGGCAGCAGGTGAGGGGGCATTAGGAGAATATAGGGGCAGCAGGTGAGGGGGCATTAGGAGAATATAGGGGCAGCAGGTGAGGGGGCATTAGGAGAATATAGGGGTTGGGGAGGGGGCATTAGGAAAGGTTGAGGGCAGGAGAGGGGGAGTATGTAAGTGGCAGGAGAGGGGTTATTAGGAGAATTTAAGGGGCAGCAGGTGAGGGTGTATAAAGAAAATGTCAGGGGTAGGAGTGGGGGTATTAGAATAGAGGGGCAGCAGGTGAGGGGGTATTAGGACATCAGGGGCAGCAGGTGAGGGGGCATTAGGAGAATGTCAGGGGCAGCAGGTGAGGGGCCATTAGGAGAATACAGGGGCAGCAGGTGAGGGGCCATTAGGAGAATGCAGGGGCAGCAGGTGAGGGGCCATTAGGAGAATACAGGAGCAGGTGTGGGGGTATTAGGAGAATGTCAGGGGCAGCAAGTGAGGGGGCATTAGGAGAATGTCCGGACTAGCAGGAGAGGGGGTATTAGGAGAAGGAAAGGGCAGCAGATGAGGGGGTATTAGGAGAATGTCAGGGGTAGGTGAAGGGGCATTAGGAGACTGTCAGGGGAAGGAGAGGGGGATTAGGAAAGGTTAGGGGCAGGAAAGGGGGTATTAGGTGAGGTTGGGGGCAGGAAAGGGGGGATTAGGAGAGGTTGTGGGCAGGAGAGGGGGTATTAGGTTGAGGTTGGGGGCAGGAGAGGGGGTATTAGGAGAGGATGGGGGCAGGAGAGGGGGTATTAGGAGAGGTGGGGGCAGGAGAGGGGGTATTAGGAGAGGATGGGGGCAGGAGGGGGTATTAGAGGAGGATGGGGGCAGGAGAGGGGGTATTAGGAGAGGATGGGGGCAGGAGAGGGGGTATTAGGAGAGGATGGGGCAGGAGAGGGGGTATTAGGAGAGGATGGGGGCAGGAGAGGGGGTATTAGGAGAGGATGGGGGCAGCAGAGGGGTATTAGGAGAGGTTGGGGCAGGAGAGGGGGTATTGGGAGAGGATGGGGGCAGGAGAGGGGGTATTAGGAGAGGTTGGGGGCAGGAGAGGGGGTATTAGGAGAGGATGGGGGCAGGAGAGGGGGTATTAGGAGAGGATGGGGCAGGAGAGGGGGTATTTGGAGAGGATGGGGGCAGGAGAGGGGGTATTAGGAGAGGTGGGGCAGGAGAGGGGGTATTAGGAGAGGATGGGGGCAGGAGTGGGGGTATTAGAAGAGGTTGGGGGCAGGAGAGGGGGTATTAGGAGAGGATGGGGCAGGAGAGGGGGTATTAGGAGAGGATGGGGGCAGGAGAGGGGGTATTAGGAGAGGATGGGGGCAGGAGAGGGGGTATTAGGAGAGGATGGGGCAGGAGAGGGGGTACTAGGAGAGGATGGGGCAGGAGAGGGGGTATTAGGAGAGGATGGGGCAGAAGAGGGGGTATTAGGAGAGGTTGGGGCAGGAGAGGGGTATTAGGAGAGGTTGGGGGCAGGAGAGGGGGTATTAGGAGAGGATGGGGGCAGGAGTGGGGGTATTAGAAGAGGTTGGGGGCAGGAGAGGGGGTATTAGGAGAGGATGGGGGCAGGAGAGGGGGTATTAGGAGAGGATGGGGGCAGGAGAGGGGGTATTAGGAGAGGATGGGGGCAGGAGAGGGGGTATTAGGAGAGGATGGGGCAGGAGAGGGGGTATTAGGAGAGGATGGGGGCAGGAGAGGGGGTATTAGGAGAGGTTGGGGCAGGAGAGGGGGTATTAGGAGAGGTGGGGGCAGGAGAGGGGGTATTAGGAGAGGTGGGGGCAGGAGAGGGGGTATTAGGAGAGGTGGGGGCAGGAGAGGGGGTATTAGGAGAGGTTGGGGCAGGAGAGGGGGTATTAGGAGAGGTTGGGGCAGGAGAGGGGGTATTAGGAGAGGTTGGGGGCAGGAGAGGGGGTATTAGGAGAGGTGGGGGCAGGAGACAGGTGGGATGAGGGGACATTACCTGGAGGATGAGGCGGCAGGAGAGATAACACCGTGGACAGAAGAATGTGTACCGGAAGTGGGCGGGGCCGTATTTCCGTGGGCTCGCCATCCTAGCGCATGGGATTATGGGTAGTGACTTCCACGGTAACTCAGCAACCAGAAGCAGCCCCGCCCACTCACTACCCATTGGGCGCCTCCAGTCACTATCACACTCAGCCACGCCCTCTCTCATTCTCATAGGCTGCAACACTCCGTCACTCATTTACCTCCATCCCCGCCCTCTCACTGCCCATAGGACGCATCGTCTCGTCATAGAATCACACTGCCCCGCCCATTGGCTTCCGTATCCTATCACTCTCCTGACTATTCACAGAGGCCAAGCCTACTCTTTCAGTCAGTCACACACACAGCCCCGCCCTCTCTCCCTCTCATAGGCCGCAATGCCTCGTCACTCAACTACCTCCAGCTCCGCCCACAGAACGCAGCTTCCGTCACTCAGCCATCATTAGCCCCGCCTACTCTCTAGCCCCGGCTCCCTGTATACATCTTTATCAGAGCTTGCTCAGACTATGCCAACATGGCGGCGCCCATAGGGAGCCGGGAACATGGCGCCTGCCCCGTCCTGATGCTGTGATGTGTGTATAATAATAATGGGTGATGTGTGGTCACAGCTGCTGTGTTACTGACCGGGCTGCAGCCACCTAGGCTTCATATCCCAGCACACACAGTGCCAGCCATGGTGGAGAGCCAGTGTGGGACTGGGGGGTGATGGGCCCATGGGGGGAATGTGGTGACAGGGGCCCATGGGAGGGGGGGGATGTAGTGACAGGGGTGCATGGGGTGAGTAGTGACAGAGGCCCATGGGGGGAATGTAGCTATATTGGCCCTTGTATTGGCTGTCTAGTAACAACAAAGCACTGGAAGAGAGACGATGCTGAAGTTAGCTTCTTATTCGGCCAGCTTCTTATTCACTTCTTATTCAAGCTCTAGCTTCTTATTCACTTCTTATTCGAACTCCAGCTTCTTATTCAGATCATTCAGTTTTGCAAGGGTTAATGAGTCTTGGGTAACAAATTTGACACCTGAAATCAACAGAGTAGGTTCCCTTACATATGACCCGCTTGTATTTCGCCTGGGCCAACGCTGTTTTGGGCATGAAATACACTGGCAAAGTGGGCACACACACCATATTTTGCCATTTTGAATAAGTAGCTGTAGTTTAGCAAGGGTTAACTAGTCTTGGGCCACAAATTTGACACCTGAGACTGGAGGAGGCTGCACAGGAGAGAGCTCTTAGGCCCTGGTCCTTTTCTGAAGCTTGCAGTGTTTCCCCTGGGAGCCTCCCAGGGGAGGATGGATCCTCCTGGGGAGGACGATGATGGCGAGTCCCGGGCTGCTGGGCCAGAAGGAGGCCCCAGGATTTCTGGCCTGCATACAGCCGTGGAAGTTAAAGCATTGGGAGATTTGGTCAGTGTGGCAGCCCCAGTGATTGTGGACCCTGTGAAGAAACAGGATCCCCAACTGGTGACCCCCAAACCACGGGACGCTGGCTCTCCAGGTGAGGAAACCCGGGGGGGTGATATGGCGAAGGTATCTGCCTGTGGTGAAGCGGGGGATGCTGTGGTCTCTGATAGCAGCTCAGAATGCTCTATGGATAAATATGTGAATCTGAGCCTGGAAGAGTTAAAAACGGAGCAGTCTCGTTTAACCTCTCGTCTTTCCCTCAAGAGAAGGAAACGAAATACTTGTAGCAGTCGTGAGAGAGCTCTCCTAAAGGATGATATTTGGGAGCTAAGTACTAGCCTGGCTGCAGTAAAGGAAAGAATTAAAGTGTTATGTGATCTGGCACTTTCTCAGGAGAAAGAATTGTTGATAAAGTCCTTACCTGAGCAGGATTGTGGGGGCAGTAGCAGCTCGTTCCCAGCAGTTTCTGTATCTGCATCAGCATTGTGTAATCAGGTACTGTCTCAGGGGAAACAGGAGTTGCAGGAATCTCTGCCTGAACAGGATGGCGGTGGCGGCCTGGTCCTGGCAAGTTCAGTAGCAGCATCAGAGCCTCCAGTGGAGTGTATGGAGGTGGGAGTCCAGCCTATGGAGAAGGAAGTGGCTGTCAGGAGCTGTGATGGAAGTGATGTTTCTAAGATCGTGCATGATGCTGCAGATATCGTGGAAAGACCAATGATGGCAGTATCTGGTGGCATCCAAATGGGGGAGGCGTCTCTCCTGGAGGGAGTGCTGGGTGGTGACGGTGCAGGGGGCGTGGCGGTTGCTGGGGTAATGGCAGATGCTGGCACTCTTGTGACTGTCGCTGCTCCCTGTGGACTTGTCCCCGAAACGCTCGCCTCTAAAGTTGCAAGTGTGGGTGCGGCGCGGGCCGTGGTTGATGCTGAGGCTGGCCATCCCTGTAAGCCTGCGGTGGCTGGCTCTGGCTTAGTCGCTGTGGTGGCTGAGGGAGGCGGGGCCAAAGACGCATCGGGTATGACATCGCAGGTGACATCATTATCCACATCGATGGGTGTTTCAAAGTACGAAGCCGTGCTGAAAGAGGGGCAGAGATTGGCTCAAGGACTGCCAGCTGTAGATAAGAGCAAATTAACCCCTGAAGAAGTTATGTTGGTAGAAACTGTATATGGTAACATGGATATGCCGGTGAGGGCTCTAGCAGCTGTGAATTTGTTTCAGGCGAACCAGGCCAGGATGACTGGTGGGGTGGGGAGTGTGGGAATAGGGGCTGGTAGTGGTCTGGCACCTGAAGGGCTCCCTGTAACTCCCTCTGAGGTTAGGCCGGGTGCTGGTTCATATGCTAATTCTTTGGCGGCTCCTGGTCGGCCGAGTGCTGGTCCTCAGTTCGGGGTGAGTGGGGGTCAGCCCATAAAAAGAAGAAATGTGCAGTTCAAATGGGTAGGGGATGGGGAGGCTCCTTCGAAGTCAGAGTTCTTAGGTATGATCTTCTCACTGGGGTTTGAGGCTGCAGATCTTTTTGCATGCATTCACCCAGTGAGAACTCCAGATTTCGACCTGAGCTTCCTCTCCCTGAATGGCCTGCAGGCCTTTGGCTCCCGTTGGGAGAAAAACAAGATGAAGGAACCATATTGTTTTTTCAAATCCCATACCATCACAAGGCAGGACAGGGTTAAGATCACTGTGTTGGTGCGTAACGAATCACTGCCCCCTGCTGATATTATATATTGGTTGTCTAGGTCTTGTACAGTACTCTCTCCTTTGGTAAAGTTTGATCATACAAGGGGGCTCTGGGGTGATGCCTATTCGGCCTTTGTGAGGTTACACCAGGTAGGGGCTGAGACTAGACACATACCTTCCGCCGCTTACATTGGCCGTGATCGACTCCAGTGTTTTTACCCTGGGCAACCCAGAACCTGTCATAAGTGTGGTGACTTCCGTCACATCAGTAGCGATTGTGGGGTGATTAAATGTGCTTTGTGTGGCCAGTTGGGGCATGGGTCCCGGGAATGCAGCAAGGTCAGGTGTAATCTTTGCGGTACAGTTGGTCATCCCTACAGTCGATGCCCTAAGGCTTCGCATAATTATAGTGCAGGGGTGGAAGAAGTGGTGCCGGAGGTTGGTCCTGGTCGAGAAAGTAGCGTACCGATTACTGTGCAGCATCAGGACATCTCGAAAAGAATAGAAGATGGTGGGAAAGAGAAGGTTCAGCCTGAAAAGGGGGAGGCATCCTTTCAGATCGTCAATAAAGGGAGGAGGAGGAAACCTAAAAAAAAGGAGGCAGATTTTATTTGTTCAAATAGGTTCGATGTCCTGTCTTCTTCTGATGATGAAGAAGAGGGGGAGGTGGTCATGGTTGGGGGCAAAGAATTAGTTTTTGTCCCAAATGTCTCAAAAAATAGAAAGCCAAAGCAGGCCACTAATCTGTCAGTTGCTGGGAAGGAGGTTGTAGCTAAGGATAAACAGGGAAAAATGGGACAAGGTAAAGCCCAAAGCAAAACTAAGCACTTGGAAAGAAATGGTTCTCAGGGGGAGATGGAGTGGGACCCTGTGGGGATTGAGTTGAGCCAGGCTATGGGATCCCTGTTAGACGTGGTTGAAGTAGCTCAGTGTCCAGAAGGGGAAGTCCCTCATTCTTCAGATGAGGTGTTGGTGGTTGATGAAACTCCTGGGTCCCCTGGTGGGAGTGGTCCCGGAGGCGGCTCCTTTATTAGTACCCCAAAGGCTCCTGATCCGGATCCTCCCCCGGACGAGGTGGTAAAGGTGGAGGGGTGTGTTGTTGGGGAGGGGATTGGTAGGAAGGGGTCCGAGAGTCTACTTAGTCAGACTGTGGTCCCTGTTGCTGATAGTGTGAGTGAGGAGGAGGGGGAGGAGGAAGAGATCTCCCTGTCTGATGAGGATGCTATCCCTTTTGGGGTGGCATGTAAAAGAGTTGGATCCTCGGATGAGGACTCTAAAAGACAAGCAAAGAAAAAGTGAATGGGATCCTACTTCTATAATCCAAGAAACATGGATCCCCAACCTATACGATGTGCCACCATTAATGTGGCTTCCGTGTTTTCCGAACGTGCTCGTTTCTTGGCCTTTGATTTTTTCAACACGGTTGATGTTGATTTTTTATTTTTGCAGGAGACCAGGATAGGTGACCTGGCCACACTTCATCGGGCCAAGGGTCAGTGGAGGCGTGGGCCTTCCTTCTGGTCTCTTGCGGCCGAGCCGTACGGTGGGTTGGCAGTGCTTTTTACTGATATGGTAAACGTGCACAGGATTATAGAATTACAGGTAGGTAGGTGCATGGTTTTGGATGTCAACCTGAGAGGACATGACCTGAGATTAATAAACATCTATGGGCCCCAAGCAGCTTGGGACAGGAAATGTCTTTTCAGGGAGATAAAACCGTTTCTCTTTACGGCCCGGCAGATCATCTTTGGTGGTGATTTTAATACCGTTATTAGGCCAAAAGATAGGGGAGTCACAAAGATGACCCTGGGCTATGATTCCAATTTTTTAGTTAGCATGATTAGAGAGGCTGGTCTGGTCGATGTGCATGTTCGCCATTTCCCAGACCTCACTGGTTTCACCTATCATTGTGGTAGCCGTAGTTCTAGGATAGATAGGTTTTTTGTTAAGGAGTCCTCGAAAACTTTGCCTCCTGAGACAAAGCCAGTAGAGTTCTCCGACCACGTTTTTCTGTGTGTTGCTTTGAACGTCTCAGAAACCCCTCAGAAAGGGCGGGGCCTTTGGCGTTTGAATTCTGGGCTCCTGAAGGAGGAGGGAGTTAGACAGTCCTTTAGAGACTTTTTTCAACTGCAGGAAACACTTCTGGAGGCTGGTTGGAGTAGATCTGAGTGGTGGGAGGAGTGTAAAAAGAGGACTCAAAGGTTTTTTCAAAGGCTGGTAGCCAGGAGAAACTTGACAAAAAGATGTATCTTCCAGAGCCTGAGAAAGGAACTAGATTTCTTGATCTCTGGGCGTGGGGATTGTGGGGAAATCTCCCGGGTGAAGGCTCAGATGAGAGAATATCAGTATGATCGTCTGGCTTCTTTGATTTTGGAGAGGGATTATGGAAAATACCACTCGCCTGATCCCTACCAGAGTTGCAGAAAATCAGTTGATTTGAGGGAGGTCCAGGGCCTGTTTGATGACCAGGGTACTCTTCGTGGAGACAGGGAGGGTATTTTGGGAGTCATCAGGTCTTATTACTCCGACCTTTTGTCTGAGCAGCCACTCATTAGAGAGAGGATGGATCGGTTCCTGGGGGAGACACCTGGGCTTGAGCAGCTTGATCCTTCTTTTGACTCTTTGGGGAATGATGTGACAGTGGAGGAGGTCAAGAAGGCTATAGACGGTTTGTCTATAAAAAAATCTCCAGGCCCAGATGGGTTAACATCTGAATTTTTTAAAGTTTTCTCAGACATCTTGGCTCCTCATCTTGTAGAGGTATTTAATGAAAGCCTGGGTGAGGGAGTGCTCCCTCCCTCTATGAGATCCTCTGCTCTCATATTATTGTCTAAAGGTAAGGACCCAGCCCGTATTGAGAATTGGCGCCCCATCGCTCTTCTCAATACGGACAGAAAGATTCTGGCAAAGGTACTATTTAATCGGCTGATGGAAGTTTCCGGGCTGTTACTTTCCCCGTCTCAGCATTGCACTGTAAAGGGTCGAAGCACCTTTAGTGCTGTCCTTGGCATCCGGGAGGCCGTGGAGCAATGTCGTGCTGAAAAATGGGGTAAGTATTTGCTGGCATTGGACCAGTCCAAGGCTTTTGACCGGGTTAATCATCAGTACCTGTGGGCTGTGCTGGAAAGGTATGGTCTTCCAGCCAGGGTGGTAGATTGGCTACGTGTCATTTACAAACAGGCTGAGAGCTTCCCGCTTGTCAATGGTTGGGTTGGGCCCGCGTTTTCGGTTGACTCGGGTGTCCATCAGGGGTGTCCCCTGAGCCCCCTTCTGTACGTATTCGCAATTGACCCCTTTGTGCGGAGGATTGAGTGCGGTACTGTTGCAGGGGTGCAGCTGGGCCCTGGGCTACCACTGAGGGTGGCGGCCTACGCGGATGATGTTACTGTGGTCGTGTCGTCTGTGGCAGAGGCGCGTGACATGGAACGTCTTATCTGCGAGTATTCTGAGGCTTCGTGCTCCAGGATCAATCAGGATAAGTGTGAAGCTTTCTGGATGGGGGAGGAAGGTGACGAGTTTGCCCTTCCGGATAGTCTCCCCCACGCCAGTCCAGAGATAAAAGTTCTAGGTATTAAATTTGGCCGTGGTGATTATGCCACTCAAAATTGGGATAAGAGGCTGGAAGATGCTACTAGAAAGGTGCGGTCCTGGAGAGGGTGGCAGCTCTCTTTCAGGGAAAGGGTTGATTTGTGCAAAACCTACTTGGTTCCGCTTTTCTTGTATGTCAGTTATGTGTGCTTTTTGCCACAATCTTTGTGGACCAGGATGTATTCTTTATTCTTCCTGATGTTATGGGGGAATAGAATGAATCTGGTCAAGAGAGGGATTACCTACAGATCGAGGGAACAAGGGGGGCTGTGTATGGTCAACCCTGTAGTGTTTTTCGCTACAACTTTTTTAAAGCTAAATCTAGGGAGTTTGTTTTTAGAAACTCCCCCTCGATGGGTAGAAAGTTTTAGGGCCTGGGTGTCTCCCTTCCTCGGGTTATGGATGGATGGTGGCCGAGTAAAAACCCTTGGAGTCCGGCATGGCTACCTCCCGATCTACGTTATACTGTGCTTGAAGATGACAAGGCTTTGGGGGCTGGAGGTGGGTGAAGTCAAAAACTTCTCTAGAAGGGAGTTGGAGAGAAGAATTTTACAGACTCACTTCTATGCTCCGCTGTCGTTAAGGGACTGCCCGGGCAGTGTCTGCTCAGATGGGTTGTCTCTGATTAATTCTCAGAGAATCCCACTGAAGTTCAAAGATATTGCCTGGCTTTCCTTCCAAGGGAGACTTTATGTGCGGGGTAATCTCAAGTGTCGAAGTGCCGATGATCGTGGTTGCCCACGTGAGGAATGTCTAGGGGAGGAGGAGACAATGGACCACTTCCTCCTTGAGTGTCCCTTCAATATAAAGGTTTGTAAAGCGGTTTCAAGGGCCTTATGCATCCCGTGCCTTTCGGGTCATAGTAACCCTGAGTGGGTCTATGGGACGTTCAAAGGGTATAAAGGATATGATTTAACCACAATTTTTTTAGTTAGTTTAGCAGTTAGGTTTCACACATGGGGTGCACGGTGTCAGGTTTCCCTCAGAGCAAAGGTCCTCCCCTGTGAAGTGGTGGTGGGAAATATTCTACACGAGATTAGGGGGATGATGGATATGGACAGGAGGAGGTTAGATGCTGTCGAGTTGTCCAGGCTCTGGCACCACTTGAAACCCCCTTGAGTGGGTAGCAGAAATCCTTTTCTTGTTCATCTTTTGGCTTTCTGTTCTTCACCACCCCGTAGATTTTATTTTTCTAGTTCTTTTTTTTGAGACGGTTTACATGTGGCTAAAAGGTTTCATTCATTTTTTCATTGCTTCTGGTTATGATGTGTATTGTTTGTATAGTAGGTTGGTTTTGTCTAGATGATATATGTTAAGCTGTACTGGCAGTATGTGCAGCCATACAAGCTTTGTTGATTTCTGTTTGGTTAGCTAGACAACAATTCAGTGTATACTGTGTATCTTGTTTTATGAATTTTATCATATTTGTATAATATATGTTGCAATTTTCTTAATAAAAAGATACCCTGATTGAATACAGAGAATGTAAGGAAAGAACGATGCTGAAGTTAGCTTCTTATTCGGCCAGCTTCTTATTCACTTCTTATTCAAGCTCTAGCTTCTTATTCACTTCTTATTCGAACTCCAGCTTCTTATTCAGATCATTCAGTTTTGCAAGGGTTAATGAGTCTTGGGTAACAAATTTGACACCTGAAATCAACAGAGTAGGTTCCCTTACATATGACCCGCTTGTATTTCGCCTGGGCCAACGCTGTTTTGGGCATGAAATACACTGGCAAAGTGGGCACACACACCATATTTTGCCATTTTGAATAAGTAGCTGTAGTTTAGCAAGGGTTAACTAGTCTTGGGCCACAAATTTGACCCCCAAAAACAACAGAGGGTGGTCACTTACATATGACGCAGTTGTATTTTGCCTGGCCCAACGCTGTTTTGGGCATGAAATACACTGGCAAAGTGGGCACACACACCATATTTTACCATTTTGAATAAGTAGCTGTAGTTTAGCAAGGGTTAACTAGTCTTGGGCCACAAATTTGACCCCCAAAAACAACAGAGGGTGGTCACTTACATATGACGCAGTTGTATTTTGCCTGGCCCAACGCTGTTTTGGGCATGAAATACACTGGCAAAGTGGGCACACACACCATATTTTACCATTTTGAATAAGTAGCTGTAGTTTAGCAAGGGTTAACCAGTCTTGGGCCACAAATCTGACACCTGAAATCAACAGAGGGTGGTCACTTACATATGACGCAGTTGTATTTTGCCTGGCCCAACGCTGTTTTGGGCATGAAATACACTAGCAAAGTGGGCACACATACCATATTTTACCATTTTGAATAAGTAGCTGTAGTTTTGCAAGGGTTAACCAGTCTTGGGCCACAAATTTGACCCCCAAAAACAACAGAGGGTGGTCACTTACATATGACGCAGTTGTATTTTGCCTGGCCCAACGCTGTTTTGGGCATGAAATATACTGGCAAAGTGGGCACACACACCATATTTTGCCATTTTGAATAAGTAGCTGTAGTTTAGCAAGGGTTAACTAGTCTTGGGCCACAAATTTGACCCCCAAAAACAACAGAGGGTGGTCACTTACATATGACGCAGTTGTATTTTGCCTGGCCCAACGCTGTTTTGGGCATGAAATACACTGGCAAAGTGGGCACACACACCATATTTTGCCATTTTGAATAAGTAGCTGTAGTTTTGCAAGGGTTAACCAGTCTTGGGCCACAAATTTGACCCCCAAAAACAACAGAGGGTGGTCACTTACATATGACGCAGTTGTATTTTGCCTGGCCCAACGCTGTTTTGGGCATGAAATATACTGGCAAAGTGGGCACACACACCATATTTTGCCATTTTGAATAAGTAGCTGTAGTTTTGCAAGGGTTAACCAGTCTTGGGCCACAAATTTGACCCCCAAAAACAACAGAGGGTGGTCACTTACATATGACGCAGTTGTATTTTGCCTGGCCCAACGCTGTTTTGGGCATGAAATATACTGGCAAAGTGGGCACACACAGCATATTTTGCCATTTTGAATAAGTAGCTGTAGTTTAGCAAGGGTTAACTAGTCTTGGGCCACAAATTTGACCCCCAAAAACAACAGAGGGTGGTCACTTACATATGACGCAGTTGTATTTTGCCTGGCCCAACGCTGTTTTGGGCATGAAATACACTGGCAAAGTGGGCACACACACCATATTTTACCATTTTGAATAAGTAGCTGTAGTTTTGCAAGGGTTAACTAGTCTTGGGCCACAAATTTGACCCCCAAAAACAACAGAGGGTGGTCACTTACATATGACGCAGTTGTATTTTGCCTGGCCCAACGCTGTTTCGGGCATGAAATATACTGGCAAAGTGGGCACACACACCATATTTTGCCATTTTGAATAAGTAGCTGTAGTTTAGCAAGGGTTAACTAGTCTTGGGCCACAAATTTGACCCCCAAAAACAACAGAGGGTGGTCACTTACATATGACGCAGTTGTATTTTGCCTGGCCCAACGCTGTTTCGGGCATGAAATATACTGGCAAAGTGGGCACACACACCATATTTTTCCATTTTGAATAAGTAGCTGTAGTTTAGCAAGGGTTAACTAGTCTTGGGCCACAAATTTGACCCCCAAAAACAACAGAGGGTGGTCACTTACATATGACGCAGTTGTATTTTGCTTGGCCCAACGCTGTTTTGGGCATGAAATACACTGGCAAAGTGGGCACACACACCATATTTTGCCATTTTGAATAAGTAGCTGTAGTTTAGCAAGGGTTAACTAGTCTTGGGCCACAAATTTGACCCCCAAAAACAACAGAGGGTGGTCACTTACATATGACGCAGTTGTATTTTGCCTGGCCCAACGCTGTTTTGGGCATAAAATATACTGGCAAAGTGGGCACACACACCATATTTTGCCATTTTGAATAAGTAGCTGTAGTTTTGCAAGGGTTAACCAGTCTTGGGCCACAAATTTGACCCCCAAAAACAACAGAGGGTGGTCACTTACATATGACGCAGTTGTATTTTGCCTGGCCCAACGCTGTTTTGGGCATGAAATATACTGGCAAAGTGGGCACACACACCATATTTTGCCATTTTGAATAAGTAGCTGTAGTTTAGCAAGGGTTAACTAGTCTTGGGCCACAAATTTGACCCCCAAAAACAACAGAGGGTGGTCACTTACATATGACGCAGTTGTATTTTGCCTGGCCCAACGCTGTTTTGGGCATGAAATACACTGGCAAAGTGGGCACACACACCATATTTTACCATTTTGAATAAGTAGCTGTAGTTTTGCAAGGGTTAACTAGTCTTGGGCCACAAATTTGACCCCCAAAAACAACAGAGGGTGGTCACTTACATATGATGCAGTTGTATTTTTCCTGGCCCAACGCTGTTTTGGGCATGAAATACACTGGCAAAGTGGGCACACACACCATATTTTACCATTTTGAATAAGTAGCTGTAATTTTGCAAGGGTTAACCAGTCTTGGGCCACAAATCTGACACCTGAAATCAACAGAGGGTGGTCACTTACATATGATGCAGTTGTATTTTGCTTGTCCCAACGCTGTTTTGGGCATGAAATACACTGGCAAAGTGGGCACACACCATATTTTGCCATTTTGAATAAGTAGCTGTAGTTTAGCAAGGGTTAACTAGTCTTGGGCCACAAATTTGACCCGCAAAAACAACAGAGGGTGGTCACTTACATATGATGCAGTTGTATTTTGCTTGTCCCAACGCTATTTTGGGCATGAAATACACTGGCAAAGTGGGCACACACACCATATTTTACCATTTTGAATAAGTAGCTGTAGTTTTGCAAGGGTTAACTAGTCTTTGTACATTTTTCCTACCTTATATCTGTCTGTTTTTACCCAGTTTTGTTTTTTCACAGTTGTTTACAATTGTAAAGTTCAACGGAATTTGCTGCGCTATGTAAGAATCTGATAATAAGGAGTTTTATTTTCAGAACTTAACTTTGTTAAATCTCTTTCTGCGAGGTACACTGGATTCCGCAGGGAATAACATTGGGGTGTAGAGTTGGATATTGATCCGAGGCACCAATAGGCTAAAGCTTCGACTGTTCCCAGGATGCTTTGCACTGCCTCCTCTATAACCCCGCCTGCATGCACAGGAGCTCAGTTTTGTTAACCAGTCCAATGCAGTAGCAGGTAAAAGATACAACAACAGTTAGTAGCCACACAGACCCACATTCTCACAACAGGAGAAGGTACCAGCGGCTAATGCCATACAAACCCAAAGAAGCTAAGTGTGTCAGGGTGGGTGCCCTGTGGAATCCAGTGTACCTCGCAGAAAGATTTAACAAAGGATAAGTTCTTACCATAAATCTCCTTTTATGCAGCTGGGTACACTAGTATTCCACAGGGAATAACATCGGGGATGTCCTAAAGCAGTTCCTCATGGGTGGGGATGCAGTGTAGCGGGCACAAGAAACTCGCGTCCAAAGGAAGCATCAAGGGAGGCGGAATAATCAAAGGCATAGAACCTCATGAACGTGTTCACTTAGGACCACGTAGCCGCCTTGCACAATTTTTCGAGGGAGGAGCCACGGCAGGCCGCCCAAGAAGGTCCAACAGCCTGAGTAGAATGGGCCTTGATAGTTGCAGGAGCTGGAAGACCAACCTGTACATAAGCATGTGCAATCACCATTCTAATCCATCTGGCCAAGTTCTGCTTATTAGCAGGCCAGCCATGTTTATGAAAACCAAAAAGAACAAATAGAGAATCCGATCTCCTAATGGAAGCGGTTCTCTTCACGTAGATACAGAGAGCCCGTACAACATCCAAATACCGCTCTTTGGAGGACAAATCAGGAGAGATAAAGGCCGGAACCACAATCTCTTAGCTAAGGTGGAATGATGACACAACCTTAGGTAAATAACCAGGGCGAGTTCTAAGAATCGCACGGTCACAGTGAAAAATCAGAAAGTGTGACCAACATGACAAGGCACCCAAGTCCGAAACCCGTCTAGCAGAGGCAATAGCCAGCAAAAACAAAACCTTAAGCGTAAGCCACTTAAGGTCCACAGACTTAAGAGGTTCAAACGTAGCCTCATGCAGGGCATCTAGAACAACAGACAAATCCCAAGGTGCCACAGAAGGGACATAGGGAGATTGAATCCTTAGAACACCCTGAGTGAAAGTATGAACGTCAGGCAGAGACGCAATTTTTCTCTGAATCCATATCGACAAGGCTGAAATATAAACATTGAGGGAGGCCAGACGAAGGCCTAAGTCCAGGCCCTGTTGCAGGAATGCCAAAAGTTTTGCAGTACTGAACTTGTATGCATCATAATTCTTAGCCGCAGACCAGGTGAAGTAAGAATTCCAGACTCTATAATAAATCCGAGCCGAAGCTGGTTTACAGGCTTTCAACATCGTTTGAATGACCACCTCAGAAAAAACTTTGGCACTCAGGACGGAAGCTTCAAGAGCCACGCTGTCAAAGCCAGACGGGACAAATCCTGTTAGACACAGGGGCCCTGAACTAGGAGGTCTGGGCATTGTGGAAGTAGAAGAGGACGCTCTATCGAGAGACCCTGTAGGTCTGAGAAGCAATGTACTCTGGGACATGCTGGAGCGAGTAGAAGTAGGATTCCTCCTTTTTGCTTGAACTTCCTTATTACCCTAGGCAGGAGTGACACCGGAGGGAACACGTACGGCAGCCGAAAGTTCCATGGAATTGACAGTGTGTCTACGAACGCTGCTTGAGGATCCCTTATTCTTGCTCCGAAGACCGTAACCTTGTCATTGTGTCGAGACGCAATCAGGTCTACATCTGGTAGACCCTACTTGTCTACTAGGAGTTGAAATACTTCAGGATGAAGGCTCCACTCTCTGGCGTGTATGTTCTGACGACCGAGGAAGTCCACTTTCCAGCTGACCCCCAGAATGAACACTGCCGATATGGCTGGCAGATGGCGTTCCGCCCAGTGAAGGATCTTTGACACTTCCAACATTGCCATGCGGCTTCGAGTGCCGCCTTGATGGTTTATGTACGCCACCGTGGTAGCATTGTCCAATTGTACTTGAAAAGGCCTGTTCTGCACCAGAGTCAGGGCAAGTTTCAGAGCATTGAACACTGCCCGCAACTCCAGAATATTTATCGGGAGGAGAGATTCCTACCTGGTCCACCGACCCTGAAGAGAATGTAGTTCCAACACTGCACCCCAACCCCGCAGACTGGCATCCGTCGTCAGAAGGACCCAGTTGGAGATCCAGAAGGGACGACCCCTGCTCAATTGTTGGTCCTGTAGCCACCAGGTCAGTGACAGACGAACCTCTGGAGTCAAGGATATCATGCGAGTTCTGATCCTGTGAGGCAGGCAGTCCCACTTGGCAAGGATTAGCTTCTGCAGAGGGCGAGAGTGAAACTGAGCATACTCCACCATGTCCAAAGCCGACACCATGAGGCCTAGTACTTGCATCGCCGAGTGTATCGACACTCGTGGGCGAGAAAGGAAGTATTGTATACTGTCCTGACGCTTCAGGACCTTCTCCTGAGACAAGAACAACCGTTGGTTGAGTGTGTCCAACAATGCCCCCAGGTGCACCATGCTTTGAGCAGGGACCAGGGAGGATTTCTTCCAGTTGATAAGCCACCCGTGGGCTTGCAGAAATTGGACCGCCAGTTCCAGATGACGGAGGAGAACCTCTGGGGAGTTTCCCAGGATAAACAAATTGTCCAGACCTGTTGGGATCCTGATACCCTAACAGCGGAGTAGGGCAGTCATAACTGCCATGACCTTGTTGAAGATTTGTGGAGCCGTGGTCAGGCAAAAAGGTAAGGCCTGGAATTGATAATGTAGGTTGCCAATAGCAAACCGCAGGTTTTGTTGATGCGATATGGCAATAGGTATATGTAGGTAAGTTTCCTGTGTGTCCATAGATACCATATAGTCCATGGGCTCCAAAGCCAGAACAATAGAGTGAAGGGTTTCCATACGGAACTTGGAAACCTTCACAAAATTGTTCAAAGAATTGAGGTTTAGAATAGGTCGGGAGGATCCATTCGGTTTCGGAACTAGGAACAACGTTGAATAGTACCCCCTGCCTCTCTGAGCCAGAGGCACCGTTACTATCACTCCTGTGTCCAGAAGGGATTGTACCACCAAATGGAGAGTTTTCGCTTTTACCGTGTCTGAGGGGATGTTTGTCAAGCAAAACTGGCAAGGGGGACATTTCTTGAAAGAGATAGCGTATCCGTGAGTGACGACTTCCCTTACCCAGTCATTTGAAGTGGTCTGTAATCATACCTGTGCGAACCTTAGAAGTCGGCCTCCCACCCTGGGATCCCCCAAGGGGAGGCCCACCCCATCATGCAGCAGGCTTTTCTGGTTTAGAAGCAGGCTGACGGCCCACCCAGGAACGTTTAGGTTTGGGCTTAGAGGTTTTGGAAGTGTAAGCCTGTTTTCAGTACGCCTGACCCTTTGCTTTACTTGGAGGTAGAAAGGTATGAAAAGTGGTACTTTTAGCCTTCGGAGCGGAAGGATTAGTACACGTCATACATGCAGTTGTAGCAGACGCTAAGCCAGCAACAATTTTGTTCAAATCTTCCCCAAAAAGGATGTCTCCCTTAAAAGGGATAACCTCCAAGGTCTTTTTAGAGTCTGGATCCACAGACCAGACATGCAAGTCCACTGGTGGCAGAGTTTCCCAATTCATACTTAACTCTGCAGCGAGGGGATAATGAGCTAGCATTTTCTTAGAGAGGGCAAATTTCTTTCCTGGAGACTCCCAGGATTCCTGACGTATGTCAACTAAATGGTCAGAATGGTGCAAAATTAATTTAGTGACCTTCTGACGTTTGAACTTATCAGGTTTCTTAGACGTATCTTGAGGTGCAGATTCATCATCAAAAGAATCAGCCTGATAGCCTCAAGGAGGTCAAGAACATCCACCTGTGAAATAGATTACCCATCAGAAGCATCTGCATCAGTGTCTGTGGGGTCAGTGTATACACCATCTTCATGTGATGAAGTATCCGTAACATGCGTGGATTGTGAGGAGGTAATTGTCCGCTTAGATTACCCTTTGGTCTTAGGGGGCGCGAGGGCTAGGTTTTTGTTTAACCAGAGACCGATTTAATTGCTGTACATGAGTTGACAGCATATCTGCCCAAGGCGGATTAACTGCAGGGACAATATGTGGCTGTAATGGCACAGGAGGTCCCACAGGGGGCGTAAGTCTCGTTATTAGCATAGTCAGCACATTAGAAAAGGCAGTCCGAGGTGGTTCTTGGTAAGCCACCAGTGCTACAGGCTGACTGAGGGGTACATAGCCCCCGGTACTTCGACCCTCAGCTGGAATATTTTCCTTAGATAAATCCTCGGCGTCAGCACTGCATGACGCAGGATTCGCCATGGATCTCTCGCCCTGTGATGCAGACATAATATAGAAACATAGACTTAGGGCGTAACAGTACAACATAGCCAGACGCACTACCTGACATAAAGCCCCTGTGGAGTGTGACTGCAGATGCAGAACACAAACAGAGGATTTAAGCAGTATATGGTGACTAAAATAGACAGAAAAAGATACCGATGTAGTATTTCCTGTGAAACTCTCTCTCTATATCTATCTATCTATCTATCTATCTATCTATCTATCTATCTATCTATTTATGATCCTGACTTACATAGCCCCCTCAGGGTACAGAATATAGGGAGAGATACATGGAATAAGAACCACACAGCAGCTATTGGCACACACAGTCACAGGTACAATGCAGAAATTATTACAAACAATAAAACTGCACCAGAAAGGCTCATCCTCACCTGCCTCACCCCACCGCACGTCACTGCAGTGTACCCCGCTACAGAAAAATAAATAAATTGTGAAACTCATAGATTGCACAGGTTCTGTGGCTGATTAAAACAAAGTGAAATGCAGGCTTGAAGTCAGCAGCCACAGAACCTGTGTAATTCATGAGTTTCCTTGTTTAAAGGGATAGTATGTTAAATATATATATAGTGAATGTTGATAACTTAGACTGTTGCTTTAAGGAGAGGTCATCTGGCTTGACTGACCCGCCCCAGCTACTTATTCATTATTGCAGTCATATGTAAGTGACCACCCTCTGTTGATTTCAGGTGACAGATTTGTGGCCCAAGACTGGTTAACCCTTGCAAAACTACAGCTACTTATTCAAAATGGTAAAATATGGTGTGTGTGTGCCCACTTTGCCAGTGTATTTCATGCCAAAAACAGCGTTGGGCCAAGCAAAATACAACTGCGTCATATGTAAGTGACCACCCTCTGTTGTTTTTGGGGGTCAAATTTGTGGCCCAAGACTAGTTAACCCTTGCTAAACTACAGCTACTTATTCAAAATGGCAAAATATGGTGTGTGTGCCCACTTTGCCAGTGTATTTCATGCCCAAAACAGCATTGGGCCAAGCAAAATACAACTGCGTCATATGTAAGTGACCACCCTCTGTTGTTTTTGGGGGTCAAATTTGTGGCCCAAGACTAGTTAACCCTTGCTAAACTACAGCTACTTATTCAAAATGGCAAAATATGGTGTGTGTGCCCACGTTGCCAGTGTATTTCATGCCCAAAACAGCGTTGGGCCAAGCAAAATACAACTGCGTCATATGTAAGTGACCACCCTCTGTTGATTTCAGGTGTCAGATTTGTGGCCCAAGACTGGTTAACCCTTGCAAAACTACAGCTACTTATTCAAAATGGTAAAATATGGTGTGTGTGTGCCCACTTTGCCAGTGTATTTCATGCCAAAAACAGCGTTGGGCCAAGCAAAATACAACTGCGTCATATGTAAGTGACCACCCTCTGTTGTTTTTGGGGGTCAAATTTGTGGCCCAAGACTAGTTAACCCTTGCTAAACTACAGCTACTTATTCAAAATGGCAAAATATGGTGTGTGTGCCCACTTTGCCAGTGTATTTCATGCCCAAAACAGCATTGGGCCAAGCAAAATACAACTGCGTCATATGTAAGTGACCACCCTCTGTTGTTTTTGGGGGTCAAATTTGTGGCCCAAGACTAGTTAACCCTTGCTAAACTACAGCTACTTATTAAAAATGGCAAAATATGGTGTGTGTGCCCACTTTGCCAGTGTATTTCATGCCCAAAACAGCGTTGGGCCAAGCAAAATACAACTGCGTCATATGTAAGTGACCACCCTCTGTTGATTTCAGGTGTCAGATTTGTGGCCCAAGACTGGTTAACCCTTGCAAAACTACAGCTACTTATTCAAAATGGTAAAATATGGTGTGTGTGCCCACTTTGCCAGTGTATTTCATGCCCAAAACAGCGTTGGGCCAAGCAAAATACAACTGCGTCATATGTAAGTGACCACCCTCTGTTGTTTTTGGGGGTCAAATTTGTGGCCCAAGACTAGTTAACCCTTGCTAAACTACAGCTACTTATTCAAAATGGCAAAATATGGTGTGTGTGCCCATTTTGCCAGTGTATTTCATGCCCAAAACAGCGTTGGGCCAAGCAAAATACAACTGCGTCATATGTAAGTGACCACCCTCTGTTGATTTCAGGTGTCAGATTTGTGGCCCAAGACTGGTTAACCCTTGCAAAACTACAGCTACTTACTAAAAATGGTAAAATATGGTGTGTGTGCCCACTTTGCCAGTGTATTTCATGCCCAAAACAGCGTTGGGCCAGGCAAAATACAACTGCGTCATATGTAAGTGACCACCCTCTGTTGTTTTTGGGGGTCAAATTTGTGGCCCAAGACTAGTTAACCCTTGCTAAACTACAGCTACTTATTCAAAATGGCAAAATATGGTGTGTGTGCCCATTTTGCCAGTGTATTTCATGCCCAAAACAGCGTTGGGCCAAGCAAAATACAACTGCGTCATATGTAAGTGACCACCCTCTGTTGATTTCAGGTGTCAGATTTGTGGCCCAAGACTGGTTAACCCTTGCAAAACTACAGCTACTTACTAAAAATGGTAAAATATGGTGTGTGTGCCCACTTTGCCAGTGTATTTCATGCCCAAAACAGCGTTGGGCCAGGCAAAATACAACTGCGTCATATGTAAGTGACCACCCTCTGTTGTTTTTGGGGGTCAAATTTGTGGCCCAAGACTAGTTAACCCTTGCTAAACTACAGCTACTTATTCAAAATGGCAAAATATGGTGTGTGTGCCCATTTTGCCAGTGTATTTCATGCCCAAAACAGCGTTGGGCCAAGCAAAATACAACTGCGTCATATGTAAGTGACCACCCTCTGTTGATTTCAGGTGTCAGATTTGTGGCCCAAGACTGGTTAACCCTTGCAAAACTACAGCTACTTACTAAAAATGGTAAAATATGGTGTGTGTGCCCACTTTGCCAGTGTATTTCATGCCCAAAACAGCGTTGGGCCAGGCAAAATACAACTGCGTCATATGTAAGTGACCACCCTCTGTTGTTTTTGGGGGTCAAATTTGTGGCCCAAGACTAGTTAACCCTTGCTAAACTACAGCTACTTATTCAAAATGGCAAAATATGGTGTGTGTGCCCATTTTGCCAGTGTATTTCATGCCCAAAACAGCGTTGGGCCAAGCAAAATACAACTGCGTCATATGTAAGTGACCACCCTCTGTTGATTTCAGGTGTCAGATTTGTGGCCCAAGACTGGTTAACCCTTGCAAAACTACAGCTACTTACTAAAAATGGTAAAATATGGTGTGTGTGCCCACTTTGCCAGTGTATTTCATGCCCAAAACAGCGTTGGGCCAGGCAAAATACAACTGCGTCATATGTAAGTGACCACCCTCTGTTGTTTTTGGGGGTCAAATTTGTGGCCCAAGACTAGTTAACCCTTGCTAAACTACAGCTACTTATTCAAAATGGCAAAATATGGTGTGTGTGCCCATTTTGCCAGTGTATTTCATGCCCAAAACAGCGTTGGGCCAAGCAAAATACAACTGCGTCATATGTAAGTGACCACCCTCTGTTGATTTCAGGTGTCAGATTTGTGGCCGAAGACTGGTTAACCCTTGCAAAACTACAGCTACTTATTCAAAATGGCAAAATATGGTGTGTGTGCCCACTTTGCCAGTGTATTTCATGCCCAAAACAGCGTTGGCCCAGGCGAAATACAAGCGGGTCATATGTAAGGGAACCAACTCTGTTGATTTCAGGTGTCAAATTCGTTACCCAAGACTCATTAACCCTTGCAAAACTGAATGATCTGAATAAGAAGCTGGAGTTCGAATAAGAAGTTAATAAGAAGCTAGAGCTTGAATAAGAAGTGAATAAGAAGCTGGCCGAATAAGAAGCTAACTTCAGCATCGTGGAAGAGAGTGCCTAATGCTCAGCTTATTTATAGGAAGTGAAGCCACGGGACTGGCTAACCACGTACCCCAGTGGTACAGAATAAACTGGTCTCCAACATGGCCGCCTCCTGTGCTGCAAACACACAGAAGCACTGCAGCCTACCTGAACCTCAATCCTCCTGGTCTCCCAGAAGTCACAACATCCTCACTGCTGACCGCCCCGCCCCCTCCCTGCAGCCACACTAGCACCATGGCAGCCATACCGACAGTGGCCGGACCCCGGACCTCGTGGTGGTGAGTTCCCGCGCCATGTCTCCCTGCGGTCGCACAGCAGCACCAACAGCCGCAGCGGCAGTAGCCAGACCCCGGACTCGCCGGCAGTGAGTACTCACCTCATGGCACATAGCAACCAAACCGGGGTCTAGCTTTTATCCTCTAATACAGGCATTCCCAACCACGGTCCTCAAGGCACACTAACAGTCCTGGTTTTAGTGATATCCAGGCTTGAACACAGGTGACTTAATGAGTAGCTCAGTTATTTTGATGTAACCATCTGTGCTGCAGCCTGGATATCACTACAACCTGCACTGTTGGTGTGCCTTGAGGACCGTGGGAATGCCTGCCCTAATAGGTGCTAGATAAATGGTAAGTAGAATCTGAATGGTTGCTATGGGCAACATCTCTACTTCTAAAAAGCCGTACCTTAGTAAATATACCCCTTACTCATTACTCTGACAAGGTGAGACTACTTCTCTGACATCCTCCCATGAAGGTGCCAGTTGCAGTGAAACGCGTAACGTGAGTCACACACTACACAGCTGCTGCATATATGAAATACACTTCCATTTTACCGCTAAGATCTCTAAGAAACCACTTCTTGCACCCCGGTATCTGTGGTGGACTGACACCATACCTGTGCAAACTGCAGAAGTCTGCCTCCCACCCAGGGGTCTCACAGGTGGAGGCCCGCGTGGTCAGGTGGAGGGTATGTCTTCTGATTTAGAAATCGTACGTCTGGCTGCCCAGGCCTGTAACGGTTTTGACTGAAACGGTTGATTGACACTGTCTGGAATAAGCTTGTCCTTTTGCTTTGACCTGGATCTGAAAGGACCGGAAAGCAGAGGATTTCGGTTTAGAAGTTGATGTTGAGAGCAGAAACGCTGATTTAGGGGCTGGTAAGATGGCCACTATTTTCTCCAATTCCGTTCCAAACAGAATATCTTCAGCAAAGGGAGGGATTCCAACGTCTTCTTGGATTCTGAATCCCTCTTCCAGGGCTGTAGCCACACTGCTCGGCTGGCTACTACTGAGGTAGCTGAAGCTTGGGAAGCTTGAAGGCCTGTATCTAAGGCTGCTTATTCCAACTAGGCAGCTGCTTGCCTTATATTTGTTATATAGGATAGTTGTTCTCTTGTGGCGTTCACCGAGAGACTATCCTCTAAATGCATCCACCCAGCCTGAAACAGCCTTGGCCACCCATGCTAAGGCCATAGCTGGTCTTGTAATTGCCCCCGTAAGTTAGAAAATGGTTTTAAGACAGGTTTCAACTTTTCTGTCTGTCAGGTCTTTCAAAGAAGACTTTTATGGTATAGGCCAGTGATGGGGAACCTTTGGAACTCCAGCTGTTGTTGAACTATACATCCCAGCATGCCTTGCTACAGTTTTGCTATTTGGCCATGCTAAAACTGTAGTAGGGCATGCTGGGATGTGTAGTTCAACAACAGCTGGAGTGCCAAAGATTCCCCATCACTGGTACAGAAATGTAGAAGTGCGCACTAGACGTGCCACATTAGCATCAACTGTGGGAGGTAGTTCCCATTAAGAACATTCTACCGGTGGAAGAGGGTAAAAAGAAGCCATTTTCTTTGGCAGTGTAAACCTCTTATTTGGTGTACCCCATGCTTCCTGCATGAAATCAGTAAGCTGATCTGATTGCGGGTATTCAGCTAAGACTGGAGTCTTAGACTTTGATGGTGGCTCCTGTTCTTCTATTGTCAATATGGACTTTACCACGTGAATCAATGCGGGCACATCCACTGAGACAATCTTCTTCACCTGAGGGGGACTCAGGGAGAGAGGAGTCAGCCTCATCTTCTGATGACATCTCACATCCTGAAAGCTGTGTAGACTGTGAGGACGGTGTCAGACGTCTGCGTGCTTTCCCTTCCACAGACTTGTCATCCTGTAACATCTGCTGAAAGGCCGCAGAGGTCTGAGCCAAATCCTGGGCTGAATGTGAGAACACATCTCCCCATGGAGGCTGTGGAGGAAACCCTGTAGCTGGAGGTATAGCAGGTGTAGCCAAGTGATCCGCTATACGCGTCAAAACCTGCGCAAAAGAAGCCACCCAAGGTGGTTGTTGTACTTGTGCCGGTTCTAGGCGAGAAGCAAGTTGGTCAGCTTGATTTAGTTTAGGAACATAACAATCCAAAGGTTTGAGAGGGACAGAAAAGAGATATAATACGTATATATAACAACATAGTATTAAAGTCAGACAGCAGAACTAAGCACAAGTCACAAACAATGCGATAAACTATACAACTGCAATGGGCACTTACTCAACTCCTCAGCACCACAGGGGTAGGTAGGAGTCAGAGCTGTATAACCTGGCCCTTAGGAATGGTATGCAGGGAGGCTAAACCCAGCGTTCCTGAAGACATGCTGTAACAAATTTCACCCAGAGTATATTGTCGCCCAGTGACTATCTGCAACAGATACGTCATCTGCATGTGACACCCATCACTGGTATAGAAATGTAGAAGTGCGCACTAGACGTGGGCAGGAAGCATAAATATATACACGGGGCAGGGCGCATAATTATATACACGGGGCAGGACGCATAATTATATACACGGGACAGGACACATGATTATATACACGGGGCAGGACACATAATTATATACACGGTTCAGGACACATAATTATATACACGGGGCAGGACACATAATTATATACACGGGGCAGGGCGCATAATTATATACACGGGGCAGGGCGCATAATTATATACACGGGGCAGGACGCATAATTATATACACGGGACAGGACGCATAATTATATACACGGTTCAGGACACATAATTATATACACGGTTCAGGACACATAATTATATACACGGGGCAGGACACATAATTACATACACGGGGCAGGACACATAATTATATACACGGTTCAGGACACATAATTATATACACGGTTCAGGACACATAATTATATACACGGGGCAGGACGCATAATTATATACACGGGGCAGGACGCATAATTATATACACGGGGCAGGACACATAATTATATACACGGTTCAGGACACATAATTACATACACGGTTCAGGACACATAATTATATACACGGTTCAGGACACATAATTATATACACGGTTCAGGACACATAATTACATACACGGGGCAGGACACATAATTATATACACGGGGCAGGACACATAATTATATACACGGTTCAGGACACATAATTATATACACGGGGCAGGACACATAATTATATACACGGGGCAGGACACATAATTATATACACGGGGCAGGACACATAATTATATACACGGGGCAGGACACATAATTATATACACGGGGCAGGACACATAATTATATACACGGGGCAGGACACATAATTATATACACGGGGCAGGACACATAATTATATACACGGGCAGGACACATAATTATATACACGGGGCAGGACACATAATTATATACACGGGGCAGGACACATAATTATATACACGGGGCAGGACACATAATTATATACACGGGGCAGGACACATAATTATATACACGGGGCAGGACACATAATTATATACACGGGGCAGGACACATAATTATATACACGGGGCAGGACACATAATTATATACACGATTCAGGACACATAATTATATACACGATTCAGGACACATAATTATATACACGATTCAGGACACATAATTATATACACGGTTCAGGACACATAATTATATACACGGTTCAGGACACATAATTATATACACGGGGCAGGACGCATCATTATATACACGGGGCAGGACACATAATTATATACACGGGGCAGGACACATAATTATATACACGGGGCAGGACACATAATTATATACACGATTCAGGACACATAATTATATACACGGGGCAGGACACATAATTATATACACGGTTCAGGACACATAATTATATACACGGGCAGGACACATAATTATATACACGGGGCAGGACACATAATTATATACACGGGGCAGGACACATAATTATATACACGGGGCAGGACACATAATTATATACACGGGGCAGGACACATAATTATATACACGGGGCAGGACACATAATTATATACACGGGGCAGGACACATAATTATATACACGGGGCAGGACACATAATTATATACACGATTCAGGACACATAATTATATACACGATTCAGGACACATAATTATATACACGATTCAGGACACATAATTATATACACGGTTCAGGACACATAATTATATACACGGTTCAGGACACATAATTATATACACGGGGCAGGACGCATCATTATATACACGGGGCAGGACACATAATTATATACACGGGGCAGGACACATAATTATATACACGGGGCAGGACACATAATTATATACACGATTCAGGACACATAATTATATACACGGGGCAGGACACATAATTATATACACGGTTCAGGACACATAATTATATACACGGGGCAGGACACATAATTATATACACGATTCAGGACACATAATTATATACACGGGGCAGGACACATAATTATATACTCGGGGCAGGACACATAATTATATACATGGGGCAGGACACATAATTACATACACGATTCAGGACACATAATTATATACACGGGGCAGGACACATAATTATATACACGGGGCAGGACACATAATTATATACACGGGGCAGGACACATAATTATATACACGGGGCAGGACACATAATTATATACACGGGGCAGGACACATCATTATATACACGGGGCAGGACACATAATTATATACACGGGGCAGGACACATAATTATATACACGGGGCAGGACACATAATTATATACACGGGGCAGGACACATAATTATATACTCGGGGCAGGACACATAATTATATACACGGGGCAGGACACATAATTATATACACGATTCAGGACACATAGTTATATACACGGGGCAGGACACATAATTATATACACGGGGCAGCACGCATAATTATATACACGGGGCAGGACGCATAATTATATACACGGGGCAGGACGCATAATTATATACACTGGGCAGGACACATAATTATATACACGGGGCAGGACACATAATTATATACACGGGGCAGGACACATAATTATATACACGGGGCAGGACACATAATTATATACACTGGGCAGGACACATAATTATATACACGGGGCAGGACGCATAATTATATACACGGGGCAGGACACATAATTATATACACGGGGCAGGACGCATAATTATATACACGGGGCAGGACACATAATTATATACACGGTTCAGGACACATAATTATATACACGGGGCAGGACACATAATTATATACACGGGGCAGGACACATAATTATATACACGGGGCAGGACACATAATTATATACACGGGGCAGGACACATAATTATATACACGATTCAGGACACATAATTATATACACGGGGCAGGACGCATAATTATATACACGGGGCAGGACGCATAATTATATACACGGGGCAGGACGCATAATTATATACACGGGACAGGACACATAATTATATACACGGGGCAGGACACATAATTATATACACGGGGCAGGACACATAATTATATACACGGGGCAGGACACATAATTATATACACGGGGCAGGACACATAATTATATACACGGGGCAGGACGCATAATTATATACACGGGGCAGGACACATAATTATATACACGGGGCAGGACACATAATTATATACACGGGGCAGGACACATAAATATATACACGGGGCAGGACACATAATTATATACTCGGGGCAGGACACATAATTATATACACGGGGCAGGACACATAATTATATACACGATTCAGGACACATAGTTATATACACGGGGCAGGACACATAATTATATACACGGGGCAGCACGCATAATTATATACACGGGGCAGGACACATAGTTATATACACGGGGCAGGACACATAATTATATACACGGGGCAGCACGCATAATTATATACACGGGGCAGGACACATCATTATATACACGGGGCAGGACACATCATTATATACACGGGGCAGGACACATCATTATATACACGGGGCAGGACACATCATTATATACACGGGGCAGGACACATAATTATATACACGGGGCAGGACACATAATTATATACTCGGGGCAGGACACATAATTATATACACGGGGCAGGACACATAATTATATACACGGGGCAGGACACATAATTATATACACGATTCAGGACACATAATTATATACACGGTTCAGGACACATAATTATATACACGGGGCAGGACACATAATTATATACACGGGGCAGGACACATAATTATATACACGGGGCAGGACGCATAATTATATACACGGGGCAGGACGCATAATTATATACACGGGGCAGGACGCATAATTATATACACGGGGCAGGACGCATAATTATATACACGGGGCAGGACACATAATTATATACACGGGGCAGGACACATAATTATATACTCGGGGCAGGACACATAATTATATACACGGGGCAGGACACATAATTATATACACGGGGCAGGACACATAATTATATACACGGGGCAGGACACATAATTATATACTCTGGGCAGGACACATAATTATATACACGGGGCAGGACACATAATTATATACACGGGGCAGGACACATAATTATATACTCGGGGCAGGACACATAATTATATACACGGGGCAGGACACATCATTATATACACGGGGCAGGACACATCATTATATACACGATTCAGGACACATAATTATATACACGGGGCAGGACACATAATTATATACACGGGGCAGGACACATAATTATATACACGGGGCAGGACACATAATTATATACACGGGGCAGTACACATAATTATATACACGGGGCAGGACACATAATTATATACACGGGGCAGGACGCATAATTATATACACGGGGCAGGACACATAATTATATACACGGGGCAGGACACATAGTTATATACACGGGGCAGGACACATAATTATATACACGATTCAGGACACATAATTATATACACGGGGCAGGACACATAATTATATACACGGGGCAGGACACATAATTATATACACGGGGCAGGACACATAATTATATACACGATTCAGGACACATAATTATATACACGGGGCAGGACACATAATTATATACACGATTCAGGACACATAGTTATATACACGGGGCAGGACACATAATTATATACACGATTCAGGACACATAGTTATATACACGGGGCAGGACACATAATTATATACACGATTCAGGACACATAATTACATACACGGGGCAGGACACATAATTATATACACGATTCAGGACACATAATTATATACACGGGGCAGGACACATAATTATATACACGATTCAGGACACATAGTTATATACACGGGGCAGGACACATAATTATATACACGGGGCAGGACACATAATTATATACACGGGGCAGGACACATAATTATATACACGGGGCAGGACACATAATTATATACACGGGGCAGGACGCATAATTATATACACGGGGCAGGACGCATAATTATATACACGGGGCAGGACGCATAATTATATACACGGGGCAGGACGCATAATTATATACACGGGGCAGGACACATAATTATATACACGGGGCAGGACACATAATTATATACTCGGGGCAGGACACATAATTATATACACGGGGCAGGACACATAATTATATACACGGGGCAGGACACATAATTATATACACGGGGCAGGACACATAATTATATACTCTGGGCAGGACACATAATTATATACACGGGGCAGGACACATAATTATATACACGGGGCAGGACACATAATTATATACTCGGGGCAGGACACATAATTATATACACGGGGCAGGACACATCATTATATACACGGGGCAGGACACATCATTATATACACGATTCAGGACACATAATTATATACACGGGGCAGGACACATAATTATATACACGGGGCAGGACACATAATTATATACACGGGGCAGGACACATAATTATATACACGGGGCAGTACACATAATTATATACACGGTTCAGGACACATAATTATATACACGGGGCAGGACACATAATTATATACACGGGGCAGGACACATAATTATATACACGGGGCAGGACACATAATTATATACACGGGGCAGGACACATAATTATATACACGATTCAGGACACATAATTATATACACGGGGCAGGACGCATAATTATATACACGGGGCAGGACGCATAATTATATACACGGGGCAGGACGCATAATTATATACACGGGACAGGACACATAATTATATACACGGGGCAGGACACATAATTATATACACGGGGCAGGACACATAATTATATACACGGGGCAGGACACATAATTATATACACGGGGCAGGACACATAATTATATACACGGGGCAGGACGCATAATTATATACACGGGGCAGGACACATAATTATATACACGGGGCAGGACACATAATTATATACACGGGGCAGGACACATAAATATATACACGGGGCAGGACACATAATTATATACTCGGGGCAGGACACATAATTATATACACGGGGCAGGACACATAATTATATACACGATTCAGGACACATAGTTATATACACGGGGCAGGACACATAATTATATACACGGGGCAGCACGCATAATTATATACACGGGGCAGGACACATAGTTATATACACGGGGCAGGACACATAATTATATACACGGGGCAGCACGCATAATTATATACACGGGGCAGGACACATCATTATATACACGGGGCAGGACACATCATTATATACACGGGGCAGGACACATCATTATATACACGGGGCAGGACACATCATTATATACACGGGGCAGGACACATCATTATATACACGGGGCAGGACACATAATTATATACTCGGGGCAGGACACATAATTATATACACGGGGCAGGACACATAATTATATACACGGGGCAGGACACATAATTATATACACGATTCAGGACACATAATTATATACACGGTTCAGGACACATAATTATATACACGGGGCAGGACACATAATTATATACACGGGGCAGGACACATAATTATATACACGGGGCAGGACGCATAATTATATACACGGGGCAGGACGCATAATTATATACACGGGGCAGGACGCATAATTATATACACGGGGCAGGACGCATAATTATATACACGGGGCAGGACACATAATTATATACACGGGGCAGGACACATAATTATATACTCGGGGCAGGACACATAATTATATACACGGGGCAGGACACATAATTATATACACGGGGCAGGACACATAATTATATACACGGGGCAGGACACATAATTATATACTCTGGGCAGGACACATAATTATATACACGGGGCAGGACACATAATTATATACACGGGGCAGGACACATAATTATATACTCGGGGCAGGACACATAATTATATACACGGGGCAGGACACATCATTATATACACGGGGCAGGACACATCATTATATACACGATTCAGGACACATAATTATATACACGGGGCAGGACACATAATTATATACACGGGGCAGGACACATAATTATATACACGGGGCAGGACACATAATTATATACACGGGGCAGTACACATAATTATATACACGGGGCAGGACACATAATTATATACACGGGGCAGGACGCATAATTATATACACGGGGCAGGACACATAATTATATACACGGGGCAGGACACATAGTTATATACACGGGGCAGGACACATAATTATATACACGATTCAGGACACATAATTATATACACGGGGCAGGACACATAATTATATACACGGGGCAGGACACATAATTATATACACGGGGCAGGACACATAATTATATACACGATTCAGGACACATAATTATATACACGGGGCAGGACACATAATTATATACACGATTCAGGACACATAGTTATATACACGGGGCAGGACACATAATTATATACACGATTCAGGACACATAGTTATATACACGGGGCAGGACACATAATTATATACACGATTCAGGACACATAATTACATACACGGGGCAGGACACATAATTATATACACGATTCAGGACACATAATTATATACACGGGGCAGGACACATAATTATATACACGATTCAGGACACATAGTTATATACACGGGGCAGGACACATAATTATATACACGGGGCAGGACACATAATTATATACACGGGGCAGGACACATAATTATATACACGGGGCAGGACACATAATTATATACACGGGGCAGGACGCATAATTATATACACGGGGCAGGACGCATAATTATATACACGGGGCAGGACGCATAATTATATACACGGGGCAGGACGCATAATTATATACACGGGGCAGGACACATAATTATATACACGGGGCAGGACACATAATTATATACTCGGGGCAGGACACATAATTATATACACGGGGCAGGACACATAATTATATACACGGGGCAGGACACATAATTATATACACGGGGCAGGACACATAATTATATACTCTGGGCAGGACACATAATTATATACACGGGGCAGGACACATAATTATATACACGGGGCAGGACACATAATTATATACTCGGGGCAGGACACATAATTATATACACGGGGCAGGACACATCATTATATACACGGGGCAGGACACATCATTATATACACGATTCAGGACACATAATTATATACACGGGGCAGGACACATAATTATATACACGGGGCAGGACACATAATTATATACACGGGGCAGGACACATAATTATATACACGGGGCAGTACACATAATTATATACACGGGGCAGGACACATAATTATATACACGGGGCAGGACGCATAATTATATACACGGGGCAGGACACATAATTATATACACGGGGCAGGACACATAGTTATATACACGGGGCAGGACACATAATTATATACACGATTCAGGACACATAATTATATACACGGGGCAGGACACATAATTATATACACGGGGCAGGACACATAATTATATACACGGGGCAGGACACATAATTATATACACGATTCAGGACACATAATTATATACACGGGGCAGGACACATAATTATATACACGATTCAGGACACATAGTTATATACACGGGGCAGGACACATAATTATATACACGATTCAGGACACATAGTTATATACACGGGGCAGGACACATAATTATATACACGATTCAGGACACATAATTACATACACGGGGCAGGACACATAATTATATACACGATTCAGGACACATAATTATATACACGGGGCAGGACACATAATTATATACACGATTCAGGACACATAGTTATATACACGGGGCAGGACACATAATTATATACACGGGGCAGGACACATAATTATATACACGGGGCAGGACACATAATTATATACACGGGGCAGGACACATAATTATATACACGGGGCAGGACGCATAATTATATACACGGGGCAGGACGCATAATTACATACACGGTTCAGGACACATAATTACATACACGGGGCAGGACACATAATTATATACACGGTTCAGGACACATAATTATATACACGGGGCAGGACACATAATTATATACACGATTCAGGACACATAATTATATACTCGGGGCAGGACACATAATTATATACACGATTCAGGACACATCATTATATACACGGGGCAGGACGCATAGTTATATACACGGGGCAGGACGAATAATTATATACACGGGGCAGGACACATAATTATATACACGGGACAGGACACATAATTATATACACGATTCAGGACACATAATTACATACACGGGGCAGGACACATAATTATATACACGATTCAGGACACATAATTATATACACGGGGCAGGACACATAATTATATACACGGGGCAGGACCCATAATTATATACACAATTCAGGACACATAATTATATACACAATTCAGGACACATTATTATATACACGATTCAGGACACATAATTATATACACGATTCAGGACACATAATTATATACACGGGGCAGGACACATAATTATATACACGGGGCAGGACCCATAATTATATACACAATTCAGGACACATAATTATATACACAATTCAGGACACATTATTATATACACGATTCAGGACACATAATTATATACACAATTCAGGACACATTATTATATACACGATTCAGGACACATAATTATATACACGATTCAGGACACATTATTATATACACGATTCAGGACACATAATTATATACACGGGGCAGGACACATAATTATATACACGGGGCAGGACACATAATTATATACACGGGGCAGGACACATAATTATATACACGGGGCAGGACACATAATTATATACACGGGGCAGGACGCATAATTATATACACGGGGCAGGACGCATAATTATATACACGGGGCAGGACGCATAATTATATACACGGGGCAGGACGCATAATTATATACACGGGGCAGGACGCATAATTATATACACGGGGCAGGACACATAATTATATACACGGGGCAGGACACATAATTATATACACGGGGCAGGACACATAATTATATACACGGGGCAGGACACATAATTATATACACGGGGCAGGACACATAATTATATACACGGGGCAGGACACATAATTATATACACGGGGCAGGACACATAATTATATACACGGGGCAGGACACATAATTATATACACGGGGCAGGACACATAATTATATACACGGGGCAGGACACATAATTATATACACGGGGCAGGACACATAATTATATACACGGGGCAGGACACATAATTATATACACGGGGCAGGACACATAATTATATACTCGGGGCAGGACACATAATTATATACACGGGGCAGGACACATAATTATATACACGGGGCAGGACACATAATTATATACTCTGGGCAGGACACATAATTATATACACGGGGCAGGACACATAATTATATACACGGGGCAGGACACATAATTATATACTCGGGGCAGGACACATAATTATATACACGGGGCAGGACACATCATTATATACACGGGGCAGGACACATCATTATATACACGATTCAGGACACATAATTATATACACGGGGCAGGACACATAATTATATACACGGGGCAGGACACATAATTATATACACGGGGCAGGACACATAATTATATACACGGGGCAGTACACATAATTATATACACGGGGCAGGACACATAATTATATACACGGGGCAGGACGCATAATTATATACACGGGGCAGGACACATAATTATATACACGGGGCAGGACACATAGTTATATACACGGGGCAGGACACATAATTATATACACGATTCAGGACACATAATTATATACACGGGGCAGGACACATAATTATATACACGGGGCAGGACACATAATTATATACACGGGGCAGGACACATAATTATATACACGATTCAGGACACATAATTATATACACGGGGCAGGACACATAATTGTATACACGATTCAGGACACATAGTTATATACACGGGGCAGGACACATAATTATATACACGATTCAGGACACATAGTTATATACACGGGGCAGGACACATAATTATATACACGATTCAGGACACATAATTACATACACGGGGCAGGACACATAATTATATACACGATTCAGGACACATAATTATATACACGGGGCAGGACACATAATTATATACACGATTCAGGACACATAGTTATATACACGGGGCAGGACACATAATTATATACACGGGGCAGGACACATAATTATATACACGGGGCAGGACACATAATTATATACACGGGGCAGGACACATAATTATATACACGGGGCAGGACGCATAATTATATACACGGGGCAGGACACATAATTACATACACGGTTCAGGACACATAATTACATACACGGGGCAGGACACATAATTATATACACGGTTCAGGACACATAATTATATACACGGGGCAGGACACATAATTATATACACGATTCAGGACACATAATTATATACTCGGGGCAGGACACATAATTATATACACGATTCAGGACACATCATTATATACACGGGGCAGGACGCATAGTTATATACACGGGGCAGGACGAATAATTATATACACGGGGCAGGACACATAATTATATACACGGGACAGGACACATAATTATATACACGATTCAGGACACATAATTACATACACGGGGCAGGACACATAATTATATACACGATTCAGGACACATAATTATATACACGGGGCAGGACACATAATTATATACACGGGGCAGGACCCATAATTATATACACAATTCAGGACACATAATTATATACACAATTCAGGACACATTATTATATACACGATTCAGGACACATAATTATATACACGATTCAGGACACATAATTATATACACGGGGCAGGACACATAATTATATACACGGGGCAGGACCCATAATTATATACACAATTCAGGACACATAATTATATACACAATTCAGGACACATAATTATATACACAATTCAGGACACATTATTATATACACGATTCAGGACACATAATTATATACACAATTCAGGACACATTATTATATACACGATTCAGGACACATAATTATATACACAATTCAGGACACATTATTATATACACGATTCAGGACACATAATTATATACACGGGGCAGGACACATAATTATATACACGGGGCAGGACACATAATTATATACACGGGGCAGGACACATAATTATATACACGGGGCAGGACACATAATTATATACACGGGGCAGGACACATAATTATATACACGATTCAGGACACATTATTATATACACGATTCAGGACACATAATTATATACACGGGGCAGGACACATAATTATATACACGGGGCAGGACACATAATTATATACACGGGGCAGGACACATAATTATATACACGGGGCAGGACACATAATTATATACACGGGGCAGGACACATAATTATATACACGGGGCAGGACGCATAATTATATACACGGGGCAGGACACATAATTATATACACGGGGCAGGACGCATAATTATATACACGGGGCAGGACACATAATTATATACACGGGGCAGGACACATAATTATATACACGGGGCAGGACACATAATTATATACACGGGGCAGGACACATAATTATATACACGGGGCAGGACACATAATTATATACACGGGGCAGGACACATAATTATATACACGGGGCAGGACACATAATTATATACACGGGGCAGGACACATAATTATATACACGGGGCAGGACACATAATTATATACACGGGGCAGGACACATAATTATATACACGGGGCAGGACACATAATTATATACACGGGGCAGGACACATAATTATATACACGGGGCAGGACACATAATTATATACACGGGGCAGGACACATAATTATATACACGGGGCAGGACACATAATTATATACACGGGGCAGGACACATAATTATATACACGGGGCAGGACACATAATTATATACACGATTCAGGACACATAATTATATACACGGGGCAGGACACATAATTATATACACGGGGCAGGACACATAATTATATACACGGGGCAGGACACATAATTATATACACGGGGCAGGACACATAATTATATACACGGGGCAGGACACATAATTATATACACGGGGCAGGACACATAATTATATACACGGGGCAGGACACATAATTATATACACGGGGCAGGACACATAATTATATACACGGGGCAGGACACATAATTATATACACGGGGCAGGACACATAATTATATACACGGGGCAGGACACATAATTATATACACGATTCAGGACACATAATTATATACACGGGGCAGGACACATAATTATATACACGGGGCAGGACACATAATTATATACACGGGGCAGGACACATAATTATATACACGGGGCAGGACACATAATTATATACACGGGGCAGGACACATAATTATATACACGATTCAGGACACATAATTATATACACGGGGCAGGACACATAATTATATACACGGGGCAGGACACATAATTATATACACGGGGCAGGACACATAATTATATACACGATTCAGGACACATAATTATATACACGGGGCAGGACACATAATTATATACACGGGGCAGGACACATAATTATATACACGGGGCAGGACACATAATTATATACACGGGGCAGGACACATAATTATATACACGGGGCAGGACACATAATTATATACACGGGGCAGGACACATAATTATATACACGGGGCAGGACATATAATTATATACACGGGGCAGGGCGCATAATTATATACACGGGACAGGACACATAATTATATACACGGGACAGGACACATAATTATATACACGATTCAGGACACATAATTATATACACGGTTCAGGACACATAATTATATACACGGTTCAGGACACATAATTATATACACGGGGCAGGACACATAATTATATACACGGGGCAGGACACATAATTATATACACGGGGCAGGACACATAATTATATACACGGGGCAGGACACATAATTATATACACGGGGCAGGACACATAATTATATACACGGGGCAGGACATATAATTATATACACGGGGCAGGGCGCATAATTATATACACGGGACAGGACACATAATTATATACACGATTCAGGACACATAATTATATACACGATTCAGGACACATAATTATATACACGATTCAGGACACATAATTATATACACGATTCAGGACACATAATTATATACACGGGGCAGGACACATAATTATATACACGGGGCAGGACACATAATTATATACACGGGGCAGGACACATAATTATATACACGGGGCAGGACACATAATTATATACACGGGGCAGGACATATAATTATATACACGGGGCAGGGCGCATAATTATATACACGGGGCAGGACACATAATTATATACACGGGGCAGGACATATAATTATATACACGGGGCAGGGCGCATAATTATATACACGGGACAGGACACATAATTATATACACGGGACAGGACACATAATTATATACACGATTCAGGACACATAATTATATACACGGTTCAGGACACATAATTATATACACGGTTCAGGACACATAATTATATACACGGGGCAGGACACATAATTATATACACGGGGCAGGACACATAATTATATACACGGGGCAGGACACATAATTATATACACGGGGCAGGACACATAATTATATACACGGGGCAGGACACATAATTATATACACGGGGCAGGGCACATAATTATATACACGGGGCAGGACACATCATTATATACACGGGGCATGACGCATAATTATATACACGGGGCAGGACACATAATTATATACACGGGGCAGGACGCATAATTATATACACGGGGCAGGACACATAATTATATACACGGGGCAGGACACATAATTATATACACGGGGCAGGACACATCATTATATACACGGGGCAGGACACATAATTATATACACGGCTCAGGACACATAATTATATACACGGGGCAGGACACATAATTATATACACGGGGCAGGACACATAATTATATACACGGGGCAGGGCACATAATTATATACACGGGGCAGGGCACATAATTATATACACGGGGCAGGACGCATCATTATATACACGGGGCATGACGCATAATTATATACACGGGGCAGGACACATAATTATATACACGGGGCAGGACACATAATTATATACACGGGGCAGGACACATAATTATATACACGCGGCAGGACACATAATTATATACACGGGGCAGGACACATCATTATATACACGGGGCAGGACACATCATTATATACACGGGGCAGGACACATCATTATATACACGGGGCAGTACACATAATTATATACTCGGGGCAGGACACATAATTATATACACGGGGCAGGACACATAATTATATACACGGGGCAGGACGCATAATTATATACACGGGGCAGGACGCATAATTATATACACGGGGCAGGACGCATAATTATATACACGGGGCAGGACGCATAATTATATACACGGGGCAGGACACATAATTATATACACGGGGCAGGACACATAATTATATACACGGGGCAGGACACATAATTATATACACGGGGCAGGACACATAATTATATACACGGGGCAGGACACATAATTATATACACGGGGCAGGACACATAATTATATACACGGGGCAGGACACATAATTATATACACGGGGCAGGGCACATAATTATATACACGGGGCAGGACACATCATTATATACACGGGGCATGACGCATAATTATATACACGGGGCAGGACACATAATTATATACACGGGGCAGGACACATAATTATATACACGGGGCAGGACACATAATTATATACACGGGGCAGGACACATAATTATATACACGGGGCAGGACACATCATTATATACACGGGGCAGGACACATCATTATATACACGGGGCAGGACACATCATTATATACACGGGGCAGTACACATAATTATATACTCGGGGCAGGACACATAATTATATACACGGGGCAGGACACATAATTATATACACGGGGCAGGACACATAATTATATACACGGGGCAGGACACATAATTATATACACGGGGCAGGACACATAATTATATACACGGGGCAGGACATATAATTATATACACGGGGCAGGGCGCATAATTATATACACGGGACAGGACACATAATTATATACACGGGGCAGGACACATAATTATATACACGGGCAGGACACATAATTATATACACGATTCAGGACACATCATTATATACACGATTCAGGACACATTATTATATACACGATTCAGGACACATAGGGGTCTTTCCGAGTTGATCGTTAGCAGCCGTTGTTTGCAGCGCAGCGATCAGGCTAAAAATAGGCATTTCTGTGCATGCGCATGGGGCACACGCGCAACGTACTTTCACAAAAGCCGATGCAGTTTTACACAAGGTCTAGCGACGCTTTTCAGTCGCACTGCTGATCGTTGAGTGATTGACATGAAGTGGGTGTTTCTGGGCGGTAACTGACCGTTTTCGGAGAGTGTGTGTAAAAACGCAGGCATGCCTGATAAAAACGCAGGTGTGGCTGGCCGAACGCAGGGCGTGTTTGTGACGTCAAAACAGGAACTAAACAGTGTGAAGTGATCGCAAGGTAGGAGTAGGTCTGCAGCTACTCAGAAACTGCACAATCTTTTTGTAGCAATGATGCGATCCTTTCGTTCACACTTCTGCTAAGTTAAGATACACTCCAGTGGGCGGCGGCTTAGCGTTTACAATGCTACTAAAAGCAGCTAGCGAGCGAACTCGGAATGAGGGCCATAATTATATACGGCGTATAGGCCGCCCATCACACACAGGGCAGATATATATATATATAGTTATACCCAAGACTGATTACTGTATAAACAACAGGGATAATACGAAGCAGAAAAGAGACTCTCTTTGTAGTTTACAATATGTAAGCCTGATTGATATACATTATAATAGTACAATGCCTTTACTGAGTTCTCATAAAGAATGGACATAATAATACAATAAATGCAGATAAAGATAAAGGTTTATTGTAAATCCAAGAACATTTTTTATATATAAGTAAAAAGAAGGTAAACAAGTAAATCAGTTAAATTGAGAAACGTATCAGACAGTGATATTTATGATTCATATATCGGATAATTAGGTTACCGTGTTAATCACATATTAAATCATGGCTGAATTTTATTCAGTGCTTAAAAAGTGCTTAAAATGCCTGTATACAGGTGAAAACCGATATATACTTGTTTAATGTATCTTACATGATCAATAACACATAATTAGATACAAATATTCCAAAAGACAATAGAAGGCAATAACAGTAAGATATACTTATATATAACAAAATGACTATAAATAGTATCACGGTGTCAGAACAGACAATAAGAGAAGTCTATTGGGCAGAGCTCAGACCAGTCTCACATGACCTCCCCTTTGCATCTGCTGCCCTTTGTGTGCCCTTTGGACAGTGGACAAGGGGATGAGAGTACACTGGGTTTCCTTTGCATCTGCTGCCCTTTGTGTGCCCTTTGGACAGTGGACAAGGGGTTGAGAGTACACTGGGTTAGGCCAGAGATGAGAGATCTGTTGTACTGAAACCCTCACCTTAGCCAGGGAGTGAGGGGGGCAGCACACAATGGGGAGGCGGTCGGTAGAGTTAAAACAGTCAAAAGTCCAACAGGGTCAAAAGGTCAACGGAGTCGACATGTTTTTATGGTTTTTTCATGCTTTTACTTTTTTTCCATTCACTATACACGTCACAAACTATTTCCTTTAGTAACCTTGTGGCGAGCAAAGGGAACTACTGAAAGAAAAACATATTGTTAGTAAGAGAAATAATACTTCTCAAGCCGGGGGAAGAGAAATGCTGATGCACACTCTAAGCACTAAGAACACTGATAGCAAAAATCATTTTGATAAACCGTCACAACATGGAGTATAAGTGACGTTCTTAGCACACATTTGCGCAAATATGTGGGTACATGCACCGCGACCAGATGATTTCATTACATGGGTCCCTAACATCTCTATTACTATCACATTATATACATTTTTCTCTTACGTCCTAGAGGATGCTGGGGTCCACATTAGTACTGTGGGGTATAGACGGGTTCACCAGGAGCCATTGGCACTTTAAGAGTTTGCGAGTGTGGGCTGGCTCCGCCCTCTATGCCCCTCCTACCAGACTCAGTTTAGAAAATGTGCCCGGAGGAGCCGGTCACAGCTAGGGGAGCTCCTAGGAGTTTCTCTAGTAAAGTTTTAGAGTTTGTTATTTTACATGAGGCTGCTGGCAACAGACTCCATGCATCGTGGGACTAAGGGGGGAGTAGTGTCCGCCCTGCGGGGTCTGAGCCACTATCTCCGCTGACAGGACACTGAGCTCCTGAGGGGATCGATCGTTCCCCGCCACAGGGGATTGCTCACCCCGGCAGCATGCCACCACCCCCTTACAGAGCCAGAAGATTGGTGGCAAGTGAGGCACCGACCCCCCTAGCAAGCGGGGGGCTGGTGTGAAGATGGCGGTAACAGGGTATGGAGCGCAGTACTAACTGCGCTCCGGGGCTCAGCGGTACATAGTGCGGTGCTGTGAGGGTCGCCCTGTGCCAGCACCTATACCCTACACTGGTCACACAGCCTGTCAGGGTCCCGGGATCTCTGCCAGCATAAATCCTCAGGCCAGTATAATCCTATGAACAGCGGGAAGACAGCGCCATTTTGGGGGCGGAGCTTCTCCTCAGCGCGGACCCAGCAGTGTTCAGCGACATTTTCCTGCCTACACATCGCTGTCCAGTAAGAGCAAGACGCTCCACAACATCTCCAGCTATCTCTCATGGTACCAGGGGGTTGGAGAAGGGGGGGGGGGGGCTGCATAGAGATTGTGTATCCTATTAAGGTGCACTGTCAGCGCTGGTAGGGGTCTCCTTTTACCTTAAAGGCGCTGTGTGTGTGTTGGCTCCAATCTCTGTCTCTCTCTTGCCATTGTTGGGGGTGAAACTCTGTCTGTCCTCCCCTGTGTGTGTGGAGTGTTTGGTGGTCTCATTTAGCTTTGTCTAGGGTCTCTGTGTCATATGCTGCAGAGGATATGTCCTCTCAGGATGATCCCATTCCATGTAATCAGGATTGCACTGGTTTAGCACAGATACCAGCAAGGGAGCCTGAGTGGTTATCCTCTATCAAAATTATGATTTCTCAGATTTCTAATAGGGTTGCACATAATGAACCTGCAACTCGGGTATTACAGAACTCTATGGCAGTTGGCCCAGTTCTGGTGCTCCAGGGCTCCCCGCTGTATATTCCCAAAAACGTGCTCTTGCACAGATCATGCAATACGACACGGATACCGATTCTGACACTGCAGAAGGTTGTGTTGCGGGGGGGGCAGCATCTCTTCCAAAAGGGATGCAGTTTATGATAGAGGCCATTAGGGATGTGTTGAATATTACGTATACAACACCTGAGCAGGTTGAGGAGGCTTACTTCACGGAAAATAAGAAAGCCTCGCTAACCTTCCCTGTGTCAAAGGAATGAAATGCTATTTTTGAAAGAGCTTGGGAAAACCCGGATAAAAAATTCCAGATCCCTAAAATCTGGAGTTTTGTTTCCCTGATGTGGATAGAAAAAAAAGGGAAAACCCACCCATTGTTGACGCATCAGTATCCAGACTCTCAAAAAAGGTGGTTTTACCTGTTCCTGGATCCTGGAAAGAGCCGGTAGATCGTAAAATTGATAATACGCTCAAATCCATGTACACGGCTTCAGGGGCAATACTACGTCCTACTATTGCCAGTGCTTGGATTGCCCAAGCTATAGTAAAGTGGTCAGGCACGTTACTTGAAGATTTGGATACTATGGAGAAATGTGATGTTGAATTGTTTTTGCTTCACATTCAGGATTCGGAAGGATTTCTGGTGGAATCCATGAAAGACCTGGGTTGCATGGCTGCAGGAATTTCTTCCATGTCTGTCTCCGCTCGTTGAGGACTGTGGCTGCGTTAGTGGTCTGCCGATGTGGAATCCAGGAGAAGTGTGGATTCCCTACCCTATACAGGTCAGGCTCTCTTTGGGGAAGCGCTAGATGCAGCTACAGTGGGTAAGTCACCTTTTCTTCCCTCAGCTACAACTGCTCTGAAGAAACCCTTTTCTTCAACTGCAATACAGCCCTTTCAGGCTGCCAAGCTCAGAAAGGCCAGGCCGTCCAACACCTTCTTTCGGGGAGGTCAGCCCAAGTCCAAGATACCTGCTGCTGTAGGTTCCCAGGAACAGAAATCGTCTTCAGGTACACCAAAGTCCTCTGCATGACGGTGGACTGCATGCCCCAGAGGTGTGGCCGGTGGGAGCGAAACTCAGGCATTTCAGTCACATCTGGGTGTCGTCCGGCCTGGACCCTTGGGTGCGAGATATTGTGTCCCAGGGGTACAGGCTGGAATTTAAAAATCTCCCTCCTGACTGATTTTTCAAATCAGGCTTGCCAGCTCTGCTGGCGGTCAGGAATGTCCTGCAAAAAGCCGTCCAGAAGTTGGTGGAGGCACAGGTCATTGTGCCAGTACCACCTCATATGCAAAACAAAGGTTACTATTCAAACCTTTTCGTGGTACCAAAACCGGATGGTTCGGTTAGGCCCATTCTGAACCTAAAATCGCGAAAACCCTTTCTGAAAGAGTTAAAGTTCAAAATGGAGTCTCTAAGGGTGGTGATATCAGGTCCGGAAGAGGGAGAATTCGTGGTATCCCTGGATATCAAGAATGCGTAACTCCACATTCCGATCTGACTGCCGCATCAGGCTTATCTCTGCTTCGCATTGTTGGACTGTCATTTCCAGTTCCAGGCCCTGCCATTCGGCCTCTCCACAACACCGAGGGTATTCACCAAGGTGATGGTGGAGATGATGGTTCTCCTCCGCAAGCAGGGGGTGAACATCATTCCATATCTGGATGATCTGCTGATAAAGGCATCGTCCAAGGAGAAGCTGTTGCAATCCATTGTTCTCACGACCCACCTACTCAGAGTCCACGGTTGGATTCTGAACCTTTCAAAATCACATTTGGAACCAACCAGGAGGTTGTCCTTTCTGGGAATGATCCTCGACACGGAAGTGCAGAGGGTGTTTCTTCCACAGGAAAAAGCGTTGGTGATACAAAAAATAGTCCATATGTCCTGAAACCAGCCCGGGTGTCTGTTCATCAATGCATTCTCCTTCTGGGAAAGACGGTAGCCTCTTACGAGGCTCTCTGGTACAGGAGGTTTCATGCTCGGTCCTTCCAGCTGGATCTTCTGTACAAGTGGTCTCAACTTCACATGCACCAGAGAATACTATAAAAAATTAATTATACAATAAAAAACAAGTCGATAAAATATATAAATTCATAAGCATATATGTCTCACTAATGTATCCTTGGTGGACTTAATGACCCTTTATATTCTAGCACCAATAATAATAATAGCTTAACTAGCATATAAACAGTCACTGATTAGGACCAAATGAAGGATGAATCATCCAAAAAGATGTGTTTACCAAATCTGTGTTCCAATTTGAGAGGCTCCTATAGATACTGATTCGTATGGCAACGGCAACAGATAATGGAGTACTGGTTCACAGTGGACAACAAAAACCGATGATGAAGTCCTGGTTTGTGGTAGACAAACAATTCTGTGGTCCAATAAGTGGAGTCTGCAAAACGAGAAATTTGTAAGCAGTGGCTCTGCCGGCATTGGAGTCCTGGTCCACAGAAAATCTGCAAAGAGTCCTGACTGTAAACGCTTGGGCAATATTGGTGCTGGTCACAATTGGTCCACCTAAGGCAGGCATGTCCAAACTGCGGCCCTCCAGCTGTTGAGAAACTACACATCCCAGCATGCTCTGACACAGATTTAGCATTCTCTGACAGGAAAACTGTGTCAGGGCATGCTGGGATATGTAGTTTCACAACAGCTGGAGGGCCGCAGTTTGGACATGCCTGACCTAAGGTCTCAGCCTGATGCATTTCGCAGCACCAGGCAGCTTTATCTACCTTTGATAAAGCTGCCTGGTGCAGCGAAACGTGTCAGGATTAGACCTTAGGTGGACCAATTGTGACCAGCACCATTATTGCTCAAGCGTTTACAGTCAGGACTCTTTGCGGATACTGTGGTCCGATGCTGTGTGGGATGAAATATAGGAATACCGCTGGGGATGACATGCAGCAACACTGTAGGCAGATGGTAAGATCAATCACTCCTGGAAGCTGAGAGCGATGTGGACAACACTCTGAAGCTGGAAGCCAGTTACCACAGAAGCTAGAGTGCGATGCTGTAGATAACTGGAAACAATAATGATACCAGGACACCGCTGGAAGCTGGATGCAGAATAGAACCAACGCTGGAAGCCAATGTCAGGACCGCAGTAGAAAGCCAGGAAGCAGAGCTGGAACACTGCAGGAGTCAGGCTGCACCGCATGAATGGTAATTGGTGCCAATCTCTTGGAGAAGCTGAATCACAGGAGCTGGAATCCCTGGAAAGTCAAGCTGAGAATTCACCAAACAGAACAGGCATGTATGCAGGATTGACAACCAAAGCACTGACGAGTATCCAGCCCTGGAGCAGGATATTTATACCAGCTGGTGAGCAGGGATTGGCTGGATAATTACACAGAGCCCAGACTGTAGTGGATAGGCTGAAAACAACATGTGATGCAAAACAAGCATGGCTGCGTCCAATGTCTGAAACTGGAGGTAAAGTCTGTTTGTATTCCACATGTGAGAATCGTCAGTAATGGCGGTGGAGGCTGTAGAGGGTAGGAGACACCATACTTTGAACAGATGAATGCTTATTATGATGTCGCCATGTCAGCACTGCTGCGATCACAGAGAAGCACCTTGGGACACAGATATGCAGAGCGCTGCCCGCAGACAGCGCAGGTGGAATCCGGGCCTGGAACGCCAGGCCAGTCTCAGAAGGCACTTACCAGGTAAATAATGGGGGCTAATAACCCGGATCGTGACACTTGTTACTGTGGCAAGTAAGGTAACAATTCACCTGTGGGTTCTATATGACTGATAACATTTCTCCCTACACCATGAGCCAAAATGGCTTAAGGAAAATAACATAAACATATAGTATGTTCCCCACACTGACCATGGCATATGAAGATATAATGACACTAGGAATATGTACAAAATGATGTTTTGATAAGATACTGATGAATATGTACTTGAGCAGAAGAAGAAATATATCACTTATCAATTGAGACACGCTTACCAAAAGTATCTATTTATATCTCGTGTTTATAGAGCTAAAATACTATGATTTACAATTAATTTACTATAACTCATACCCTTACTGATATATCTTTTGGCTTGCTATATAGACTTGTGATAGACCTAGGAAGTTTTACTTTTATGGACTAGCTAAAAATATAAAGGCTACAAGCACCTCTATAGGACTCATTAATGAAGAACTGAGAGACATTAGAGAAGGTATGATTCAATATCCAGTAGCCATCGATTAGTTACTGCTCAGAGAAGGTAGCGGATAGGAACAATTTAAAGGAATGTGTTTTAATATCTCAGATAATTACAATCCCATTGAACAGAAGGTAAATTACTACAAGATTTACAGGAACACATGAACCAATCGGCTGATTGGGATCTTTTTGGATGGATGGGAGCTAGTATTTCTAAGTGGCTATCTCAAGTGTTACATTATGTCATGATGATAATTCTTATAATTCTCATAATCTATGTAAGCATCAAATGTCTGCCGGCCCTTGGTCGTCAGTGTGGCAAAATACTAACACCCCAAAGAAAGCCAAAAACTAATCTTATGGTGATGACCCCGGTTACCTACACTGCGGTAGCCCACACATGATCACACTAACAGAAATATACACTTAATAGGTGCTTACATGCTTTTGCTTCATACACACACACAGCAAGAAGAACCTCAACCTATAGCCAGGGTAAAGAAACAACATGTTCTGTCGCTATCTCTTCCATTTCTCTTATCTATACAAGTTTTCGGGAGGGTTGAGGCTTTTCGCATCGATACTCAGCGGACTAGTGCCAGCGATTGTATCCAGAGAACGGGTTTTCCTTATTCTATCTCACATCTCACACTACTCCACTCATCACCAGACAAATCATTTACACATGGTGAGTATTTGATTTATTATATGATAGTTGTTTAGAGATTAAACAAAACGGTGGAATGTTGAAGTTATATCAAATATCCTGTATTGTCTCATTAATTGTGCTATGATTCTTGATATTATAATGTTCCCTTAAACAGTGTTTTCTTTTAGTATAGAGTTACTATGCACAGAGTAATATTCTCCCTCAACCCTTGAGCATCATTTGATTAGGTGTTTACGTGGCTAGTAGCAAGGCCTGTGTGTAGATAACGAGAGCTCAATGATATTGTATGAGACTTTGTGTCAGAACAAGGACATATCATGGAATATCTGATGGACATTCACTTTGGACAACACGTTATTATGAACAAGAATGACCTTTATGACAACGAAGCCTATTAGAGAACCTAATTGTTATGTATAGGAGATTCAAGATTCATGGACAAGTCTGCCATCTTATGGATAAAACCACTCTCTTTAATTAGCTAATCTGACCATATTTGGCATTTCCCCTAATTGTTCATCAACCAATGTATCTCCATGATTTAATCTATATGTACGCCTTGTGTGTAAATAAGCTCTGAATAATTGTATAATGTTATGGTATAAATAATGTAAAGTCAGTGTTCTAAAGACACAGGCTCATTGATGAATTCTGTCTTGGTCCACGCTCCTCTGCGCAGAATATTGGGTGTGGTTCCCTCTTTGATAATAAATTCTGTATGCTGAATATCATCACAACGGAGAACTCTCTATTATTATTATAATTCGGCTTTAACACCAGACTTGTTGTATTGGGACTGTTTACCATCTCCTTTTCTTTTTGTTTTCCCTTGAGACAGAAAGGGCTGAAAAGCCGGAATTTTAGGCTTGAATTTGCATGTGGAAGGAAACTTCACTTTTTTGGAGTCTGCTTCTGACTCCAAGATACTGGTTAATTCTTTACCAAAAAGAATATCTCCAGTAAAAGGTAAACACTCCAAAACCTTTTTGGATTCTGAATCAGCTTTCCATGTACGTAGCCAAACCACTCTGCGAGCGGCTACTGCTGAAGCTGATGCCTGAGAGGCAATAGTACCCATATTCATTGCAACCTGTTTGATATGTGCTACATGAAATTTTTGCTCTCTATATGCAATTGAAAGAACCATTTCCAATGCATCAGCCCAGGCAGCCACTGCTTTTGCCAGCCAGGCTGGCAATTGATTGATTGATCGATTGATTGATCTTATGATTGCCCCAGACGGGGCAAAATATTTTTTTTTACCAAAAACCATCAACTCTCCTATCCATGACACCATTTAATGATGTTGAAGGCAGAGGTAATGTGGATATTCCCACTAATAGAATTACATGCGTATCTACTTTGGGGGCCACCTCCCTGTTTAAACAGTCCTCAGCCAGAAGAGGATAACTGGAATTCCATTTCCTTGGAATTCTAAATTTCTTACTGGGTGTAACCAAAGCCTCTTCTATAAATTTCCTTCAGCTGTCCTGACCCAGGAAACTCAGTCCTGACTGTTTTGGGACATTTAAACACAGGTGACTTGGATTTTAACACAGGCTCTGCTGATTATTCTAAGGATAGAATGGCTTTCATCGCATTAATTAACTCAGATACGTCCACTGAGCTGAGACCTTCCGCCTCAGCTTCGTATGCAGAACCAGAGTGTAATGAGTCTTCATTCTCCAACGAATCCTCATCTGAAGCATGTGTAGACTGTAAAGATATTGTTTCATGTCTATGTGATTTACTTACCACTGTCCTTTCAGCCTGTTTTTGTTGTGAGGCTGCTGCTTCCCCTGCTGGATGTGATAAACCCCAGGTGGAATGCTGCATGTAAGGGTTAATAGTGTAACCTAACCCTGGTACAGAAGTTGGAATTATCCGCTCAGCTACACTGGATATTGTCTATAAAAAGGTAGCCCATGGGGGTTCAACTTGCACCTGTGTCCTCCTTGGATTTGTCAAGACTTTGATGAAAGCTAAAACTATGTTTCTGAACCAGATCCTGATAGGTTAACCCAGCTTTGACAAACATGATGAGTATTGGTGTTGCTGTGAGTGTATTTTCCTCACCCTTGCCGCTCTTAGACATGATAAATAATCAGACACTTGCACAGTGTACTACACAATTTGTGACTGTAATCACTTAAAATTTTGTTAAAGTGACATAAAATCCGACCCTACCTTGCTTTGCACAAGCATTGAAGATCGGAATAGTCAGAAAAAAACTGACAGAATTATAGTAAATGCAGCAGTCACAGGTTATACATTAGTATAATCAGCAATAGGAGCACATAATCAACTACAAATACATTTCAAGTATGTTGGAGAAACCTATTACTGATAGAGCAGCAAGCGACTGGAACCGGAAGTGACATTGGGCACGCACACACAAGGACGCACACGAGGATGGAGCGACAAGGTGCTAGAGCCGTGAGCCGGGGGAGCCAGAAGCCGGCAGCAAGGGGGAAGCCAGCGGCCGGGGAGAGACAATAGTCAGGAGGAAGCAGTGGCCGGAGGGAGCCAGCAGCCGGTGGGGAAGGGAGCCTGCAGCCGGGGAGAACAACTTCTGTGCAGAGATCAGTGGAGCAGGGAGAAGATAAGTATTAACTTTCCCTATTAGCTTTTCCCACTGTGTTGTATAACTGATTGTCTTCCTTTGTCCATTACTGCATTTTATTGTTGAGTCCCTGTATTTGTACTAAATTTATCCTTATCCTATCCATTTATTTATATATATTTGTTTTTATTTGTTTATTGTCCCTTATTCCTTTATTTTATTTATTTATTATTTGTCAGTGAGACAGTGTCTCTGGCACAGCGGTGTAATCATGATGTGTGTGTGTGTGTGTGCTGAGTAGTGAGTACTGCTAGCAGCAAGTCTTACAGCTTAACTGCAGTGTAGCAGTGTGGTGGGGGTGGGGAGAAGGGGGTTGCTACACCAATGAGTCAAGGAATGGAGGAGTGGTTGGATGGTACTCACACAGCAGGTGGTGAAAAGCTTAAAAAGGAGGAGTGGTTGGAAGGGGAAGGAACTGGTAGGTTCAGAAGGGATTAGTAAGGACTCTCAAGGGAAATTGGAGTGGGATCCCAGAGGTACCAAACTGGGTAAAGAGCAGCTTTTAGGAAGGAAATTGGTGAGCCAGACCCTGTGTTTGACCCTTCCCTGCCTCATGTGGGGTGGATCCTTGGACTCTCCAGTTCCTCAGGAGGCTGTGGATTCTTCTTGCCCACTACCTGGTGGTTCTGTGGTCATCTCAGGCCATGAACCTCCCAGATACCAGGCCTCCAGATAAACATGAAATGGTCATGGAGATGGTCCTGGGCTCTGTAGAGGAGGAGGTGGAATAGCAAAGGAAAGTTGTGTCCCTTCTGAAGGGGCAATGGTGGACATTGTGAATGGTGAAGGGAAGGTTTTGTGGGTGAAGAGGGAGTTATGCCATATATCCCAGAAGTATGGGTCCTCAGCCTATATGATGTGCCACCATTAATGTGGCCTCTGTCTTGTCTGACCAAGCTTGATTTATGGGCTTTGTCATTTTTATAAGCAGGATAAAGGCTGAGTTTTTTATTTCTGCAGTAGACTAGAATAAGCCGAGACAGTCCCACTTCCATTATACCACCTGAATGTGACGGTCAGTGACCACCGTGCCATCACTTACCTGTATGCTTACACGAAACAGAATGATGGAACACTTACACGGTTTCTTTACATCTTCTGGGGTCCACTCCGAGATTAAACATTATGGCGTAATTACTCAGACGGGAATATAAAATAGAATAAAAAGAAGCTATAATGTAATAATTAGATGCAAACAAAAGCTTTTATTATGAAATCATACAGGGGAGTATCCGCACCATATAGATGTAACATACAACAAACCACCGCAGATGGAACCCGGGTGACTCTAATGCACATGGTAATGTACAGGGTATATATGGATAGGATCTTGTATCAGAAAACACTCAGCACTCCTTATCAAGATGAGTGTCTGCAACAAGTTAGGCAAACTAGAAGTGAAAACACGTTCCAATGGCCGCCATATTGTCGTGCAGCAATACAGATTGTGCAAACTGGTATTAGACATTCACATTTACACAAAGCACAAGATACAAAATAAACAGCAGAAAAAAGACCTAAGCATTTGGGATGTATTATTTAGGAAGTAAATAGAGGTACATTAATGAAAAGCGTGAGTAACAGTCATTAGTCTGTTTGTGAAGGTCTCTAGAGTGGAGGCCTCTTGGACTGTGCAAGGCAGCGAGTTCCATGGTCAGGGCTGCAAAACTAAACGTTCAACCCATAAATGAATGACAGGAGATTCTTGGTACTGCTGGTAACAGTCCTTCATCTGTAGAAGCAAGCAAGCAGGGCAGTAAGGAGGCAGAAGCTGCTTCTAGTACCTTGGACCATGTAATGTTGGGCTGGGAAGGTCAGTTAGCCAATAATGAAATAGATTTTCCATCTTACAGGCAGCCGGTGAAGGGAGTAGAGAATGGGTGTTAGGAGGCAGGAACGGGCAGGTTAGGTAACAGCTTGGCTGCTGCATTCTGTACTAGCTGCAAGCTTTGTAATTCTTTTGCTGGGTGACCCAGGTAGATGGCATTGCAGTAGTCTATGAACTTCTGAGGGAATCAAGTGCTTGATTCTGGCTATGGTCCACAGATGGAAGAATGAGGATTTGTATGTGGCAGATACCTGATGTCTGTGTCAGCCACATACCAGGACAACACAAAGATTCAGCACATGTTCAGTATTTTGCAATTCTGAACACCAAAGCATAAATCCAGATGGTTGGTAAAGCTGTAGTCTTGTCCTTTGTTGGGGAGCTTCTATTATGTTTCACAAAGACTGAGTCACAGCCAACTGGCATCATCCACCCCTGGCGCTCAGCTAGACAACCATTTATTGGTATTCGGTTCTCAGTACATGGAGCAAAAAGCAGGTCATCTGCATAGCAGTGGTAGACCAGGCCATGACGTCTGATTATATCACCCAGTGGTAGCATGTATATTTTATAAAGCATAGGAGATAGGATTCACCCGAGGAACATTGGACGACAGTGATAATTATACTCCAGAAGATGTAAATGGTTCCGTACTTGGGTAATGTCTAATGTGTTCAACAAGAGCGGATTTATTTCTCTCACAGCATGAAAATGGCTTCTCATCTGTGTGACTCCTCTGATGTGTAACAAGATGTGATTTATATGCAAAACATTTCCCACACTCAGAACAGGAAAATGGCTTCTCACCTGTGTAACTGCTCTGATGTGTAACAAGATGTGATTTCTGTGCAAAACATTTCCCACACTCAGAACAGGAATACGGCTTCTCACCTGTGTGACTTCTCTCATGCCGATCAAGAGCTTATTTCCCGACCAACATCCTGCTGATATATCCTGCTCCCTACTACGTTCTCGTTGGAAATTGCTCCACAGGGGTGTTCCAGTGTGCTGCATCTTTTGGTGTCTGTGCTGTCTCTAGCTGCAGAAAAACCTTGGCATTGCGGAGCTGCGTAGTGCGGCCTACATCCTGGGTGTCGCGGCCGGCCTCACTGCCTGACATTGTGCTGTGCGCAAGTTCACTTCCAGCTACGGCTCTCCTCTCCTGACCACTCCGGCTGGTGGGCTGCTGATTCGGGGACTGCTGGCACTGACTGGCTGTGGTGGGAGACTACTACATCACCGAGATTGACCGCATGTTTACTGTGGCCAAACTTACCTGCTGCGGATCCGCCACTTCTACTACCCGACTATTTACCCAAGCTGAATGCGGGGCGGCTTCTTCTGAGTGGTGCTTTTAACTCCGTGTCTGTGCCGCTGCTGTCGCCTTATATTGCGAGCGGAATCCTTGCATTTTGGCCGACCCTGTGAGCAGCTTATTAAGAGTGCTTTCCCGCCACGGAGATGCCATCTTTTGACCGGGCCCCTAGGAACTTCATTACTTCTCTCCTATGCTTCCCTAGTGAGTGCACACCTTTTTTTCACTATAGCTCTCTGCTGAACACTGAGGTCTCCTTCATCATGAACACACAGAACTGCCATTTCTTCTGCGTTTCATACCTCTGATATTGACTGTTTGAGACTGGACCTTTCTAATATTTCTATCTGCTATTCAGTGCTTCTTTACATATTACTGGCTTCGGTGAGGCACCCCCTGCAGCCATGTTTAACCCTGCTAGTACCTCTGAACATCTAACCTCCTCTATCCTGAAGGCTGCTATGGAATCTGAGAAAAGGATTCTTGCTATGTTTGGAGAAGAGACTGTTGCGGTGCCCGTTTCTCCTGAACAGTCTGCCTGCCTACCTGTGTTGATGCCCTCGGAGCCCTTGGGTGAGCCTGTGGGTTTCCGCTACACAACAAGTTATAAATTGGGGGAGTTGCGGATTAATCCCATGCGTATTCGCCGTTATTCCTGGTTGGCGATGGTGCATGGGATGTCAGCGGCAGTCTCCATCTCGTCATTAGGACTGTGTGGACCCACACCATCTCATTCAGGGCCTCAAAATGTGACTTTTTGAACACTGGAGAACTGTACTGTATCACATTGCAGTCCGTTGAGGTGCTAGGGAGGGGGATGGATTTCCATTCTGTAATTTTTGTGGACCTGAGGCCTTTACTCTTCTCTACTTGGATAATGCTGTACAAGATGGCTGATGACTCCATTTGTTTGCTGGTTACTGTTTGTGAATTGTTGGGCTATATGGTTCCGGAATGGGCCCGTCCCCCAGACTGAATTTGTTTCTTTCCAAGTCTGTGTACTGATTCACTGTTGCCAGGACCCTCGCTATGTTTTATTCTCACGGATTCTCTGTAAAATATTGTCCATTCTCATGTTTTTTGTATGTCTTATTATTGGCATAACTTTACTACATAGTTCCACACTATGTTTAATTTGAAAATTTTTCATTTAAGAGCTTATGTATCTAGATACGCATTGGAATATCTATTGGGTATAGCAAACACTATCCTTCATATTTTATGTTCACATATGTAAGTTTATACGTGGAAGTTCTACTAGAGTTAGATCCTTTGATATTATCTTTTCAGTTGCCCCAGTCATATATCTATTTTATTTATCCTCATTTTGGGTATGGGGGGGGGGGTTTAGGGCTTAGACAAGTTAAGTAGCTTAGGTGGGCGGGTTATGGGGATCCAGGTATACTTAGGTTGGGGTTAGGTTATACAGGGTGCGGGGTTTGTTTTGATTTAGTTAGAGACTGTAGGGTTTTGTTTTATTCTGTTTAGATTTATGGCAGATGTCTCCGGAATTATATATATTTTTTTCAATATTCCTTCACTCTATGCCTATTCTATTCATGGCCTGCAATATAGTTATCTCTGTATCTCTATATTCCTCAGCTATAGGTTACTCTCACTTTATCCTAGATATGTGAGCTCACATGGCGCCTGTGTGCTCCTATTGCTTAATGTTATACTGATGAGTGCTTTATATATCCTGTTTTTGTTGGGTATGTATTGTAATTTTATTTGGTATACATTGTCTGACAGTACTCCTGTCGGCATATTGCATGCTCTACTGTATCTGCCATGATTGTGACGCACAAAACGCGTTGGAGGCACAGAGCTACAGTTTACCATTTGACCGTCCCGAATTCCCTGACGCCGAGCCGCAGTGTGACGCCATCGAGCCGCGACTTAACAACTAACCGCGATCTCCCACCGCTGGACGCAGTGGCACGGGAGAAGAGGACTTACCATACTACATCTTGGAGCCCTGCATGGTACCGGTTAGTAGTTAGGGAAAGTTAGAACTTCCACATTTTGTGAAATCGTGACGGACTGAGCTCAAATTCTCCAAAAGGAGCTGTAAACACGTTTTGTATTAACAAATTTTTCTTACAGGTGCCACTTTCTTATAATTCTCATAATTTTTAGCGCTCGTTACAAGTATTTTAATAATTGTTTGTTGTATTTTTTTTTTTTGGGGGGGGGGGGTTAAAAAACTTACAATAAAGAATACACAATTTAAAAAAAAGAGCTTATATCCCACACCGAGAACGGGAATATGGCTTCTCACCTGTGTGAATTCTCTGATGTGTAACAAGAGCGGATTTCTGTGCGAAACATTTCCCACACTCAGAACAGGAAAATGGCATCTCACCTGTGTGCGCATGCTGATGAATAACAAATTGTGATTTGTGTGCAAAACATTTCCCACACTCAGAACAGGAATACGGCTTCTCACCTGTGTGACTTCTCTGATGTATAACAAAATGTGATTTGTGTGCAAAACATTTCCCACACTCAGAACAGGAATACGGCTTCTCACCTGTGTGACTTCTCTGATGTATAACAAGATCTGATTTCCGTGCAAAACATTTCCTACACTCAGAACAGGAATATGGCTTCTCACCTGTGTGACTTCTCTGATGACTAACAAGTTGGTATTTCGATGAAAAACATTTCCCACACTCAGAACAGGAATACGGCTTCTCACCTGTGTGACTTCTCTGATGACTAACAAGTTGGTATTTCGATGAAAAACATTTCCCACACTCAGAACAGGAATACGGCTTCTCACCTGTGTGACTTCTCTGATGTATAACAAAATGTGATTTGTGTGCAAAACATTTCCCACACTCAGAACAGGAATACGGCTTCTCACCTGTGTGACTTCTCTGATGTATAACAAGATCTGATTTCGATGAAAAACATTTCCCACACTCAGAACAGGAATATGGCTTCTCACCTGTGTGACTTCTCTGATGTATAACAAGATGTGATTTCCGTGCAAAACATTTCCTACACTCAGAACAGGAATATGGCTTCTCACCTGTGTGACTTCTCTGATGACTAACAAGATGGTATTTCGATGAAAAACATTTCCCACACTCAGAACAGGAATACGGCTTCTCACCTGTGTGACTTCTCTGATGTGTAACAAAATGTAATTTCTGTGCAAAACATTTCCCACACTCAGAACAGGAATATGGCATGTCACCTGTGTGACTTCTCTCATGTCTAACAAGATATGATTTATATGTAAAACATTTCCCACACTCAGAACATGGAAATGGCCTCTCACCTGCCTTAGCTGGCTGATGAGTAATAAGGTTTGTGTTCTGTGTAAAACATTTGGCATCTATAGACCAGGGAAACACTGTATCTACTCTCAGAGCTGTAACAGATGCACCAATATCAGAGTGATCAGGAGAACATTTCCCAGGATCAGAGGGATCAGCTGATAGAGCTGGATGTATAATTGGGGTAATGGGGTTAGCTCCTGGAGAATACTGTCTACTGTCATAATTGGTTATTTCAGAATCCAGGGATAACATTAGATGTCCTTCTGTGATATTCCTGCTTGTGTGTCCATCTGCTGGAAATAAAATACATTAATATATATAATGAGTAGACAAGACCCAGGGTGTTACAGGATACAATATATAATTCTATAACAGACATTTTTACCTGTAATCATTGCTTTTATGTTTATTAAAAAACAAAAAAAAGCTAGGATGCTTAGACTGGACCTTGATCAACACTGAACGCTCATGTGAGATTACTAGAGGTGACGTGGACGCTCATGTGGGATTACAAGAGGTGACGTGGACGCTCACGTGGGATTACAAGAGGTGACGTGGACGCTCACGTGGGATTACTAGAGGTGACGTGGACGCTCACGTGGGATTACTAGAGGTGACGTGGACGCTCACGTGGGATTACTAGAGGTGTCACGGGCGATCACGTGGGATTACTAGAGGTGACACAGGCGATCACGTGGGATCACTAGAGGTGACACGGACGCTCATGTGGGATCACTAGAGGTGACACGGACGCTCATGTGGGATCACTAGAGGTGACACGGACGCTCATGTGGGATCACTAGAGGTGACATGGATGCTCATGTGGGATTACTAGAGGTGACATGGACGCTCATGTGGGATTACTGGAGTTGACATGGACGTTCATGTGGGATTACTGGAGGTGACACGGATGCTCATGTGGGATTACTAGAGGTGACATGGACGCTCATGTGGGATTACTAGAGGTGACATGGGCTTTGCAATAAAAAAACACCAAAAAAGAGACAGTGCTGTCCTGTTTGCACACTAATAAATAATATATAACCTTCATTAAGTACAGTAAAGTATGTAAGATAAATCCGTGATATATTAAACACAAAGGTAAATGTATAAAGGTGAATAAAGTAATAAAGAAACAAGTGTATTTGTTGTTAAACATCAGCATGTATATTATATTGGGTGATAACTGATTCAGTGCTAATAATCCTGTTCAGTAAGAATATAGTAATACACAGGTTCTCAAACTCGGTCCTCAGGACCCCACACGGTGCATGTTTTGCAGGTATCCTCACAGAATCGCAAGTGAAATAATTAACTCCACCTGTGGACCTTTTAAAATGTGTCAGTGAGTAATTAATACACCTGTGCACCTGCTGGGTTACCTGCAAAACATGCACCGTGTGGGGTCCTGAGGACCGAGTTTGAGAACCACTGTAGTAATATATTACACCCATACGAGGATGGGATAAATTACACATTGAATAATATTGTGGCAGAGTATCCTCCAGCGGTAATCTCAATGTGAAATCATACTGTATGTATAAACATTTTATGGGGGGGATTCAGTTCATCGCAAAAACTCCCTATCCAATTAGCCGCAAAAAGTTATTGCTGATAATTCTCCATAGGTTTTTTATTTTGCTGACAAATATCTGCGCACGGAGCAGTTGTGCGGTGTTAGGAGGAACTCATTTAAAAAGGCTTTTTAGATGTTTCCTACTGTATTGTCTTACTGACCAATAGTTTCCAACTGTATTGTCTTACTGACCTATAGTTTCCTACTGTATTGTCTTACTGACCTATAGTTTCTTACTGTATTGTCTTACTGACCTATAGTTTCTTACTGTATTGTCTTACTGGCCTATAGTTTCTTACTGTATTGTCTTACTGACCAATAGTTTCCTACTGTATTGTCTTACTGACCTATAGTTTCTTACTGTATTGTCTTACTGACCTATAGTTTCCTACTGTATTGTCTTACTGGCCTATAGTTTCTTACTGTATTGTCTTACTGACCTATAGTTTCCTACTGTATTGTCTTACTGACCTATAGTTTCTTACTGTATTGTCTTACTGACCTATAGTTTCCTACTGTATTGTCTTACTGGCCTATAGTTTACTGTATTGTCTAACTGACCTATAGTTTCCTATTGTATTGTCTTACTGACCTATAGTTTCCCACTGTATTATCTTACTGACCTACAGTTTCCCACTGTATTGCCTTACTGACCTTCTTTTCTACTGTATTGTCTTACTGACCTATAGTTTCCTACTGTATTGCCTTACTGACCTATAGTTTCCTTCTGTATTACATAGTAACATAGTTTCTCTAACGTCCTAGTGGATGCTGGGGACTCCGTCAGGACCATGGGGAATAGCGGCTCCGCAGGAGACAGGGCACAAAAGCAAGCTTTTAGGATCACATGGTGTGTACTGGCTCCTCCCCCTATGACCCTCCTCCAAGCCTCAGTTAGGTTTTTGTGCCCGTCCGAGAAGGGTGCAATCTAGGTGGCTCTCTTAAAGAGTTGCTTAGAAAAAGTTTTTAGGTTCTTTATTTTCAGTGAGTCCTGCTGGCAACAGGCTCACTGCATCGAGGGACTTAGGGGAGAGAATTTCAACTCACCTGCGTGCAGGATGGATTGGATTCTTAGGCTACTGGACACCATTAGCTCCAGAGGGAGTCGGAACACAGGTCTCGCCCTGGGGTTCGTCCCGGAGCCGCGCCGCCGACCCCCCTTGCAGATGCTGAAAATTGAAGAGGTCCGGGACCAGGCGGCAGAAGACTTTCAGTCTTCCTCAGGTAGCGCACAGCACTGCAGCTGTGCGCCATTGTCTGTCAGCACACTTCACACAGCGGTCACGGAGGGTGCAGGGCGCGGGGGGGGGCGCCCTGGCAGCAATGTAGAATACCTGTATGGCGAAAAATACATCACATATAGCCCTTGAGGCTATATGGATGTATTTAACCCCTGCCAGATATCACAATCTCCGGAGAAGAAGCCCGCCGAAAAGGGGGCGGGGCCTATTCTCCTCAGCACACACAGCGCCATTTTCCCTCACAGAAAGGCTGAGGGGAAGGCTCCCATGCTCTCCCCTGCACTGCACTACAGAAACAGGGTTAAAACAGAGAGGGGGGGCACTGATTTGGCGATATAAATATATATTAAATGCTATAAGGGAGGAACACTTATATAAAGGTTGTCCCTGTATAATTATAGCATTTTGGTGTGTGCTGGCAAACTCTCCCTCTGTCTCCCCAAAGGGCTAGTGGGTCCTGTCCTCTATCAGAGCATTCCCTATGTGTGTGCTGTATGTCGGTACGTGTGTGTCGACATGTATGAGGAAAATGTTGGTGAGGAGGCGGAGCAAATTGCCTGTAATGGTGATGTCACTCTCTAGGGAGTCGACACCGGAATGGATGGCTTATTTATGGAATTACGTGATAATGTCAACACGCTGCAAGCCGGTTGACGACATGAGAGGGCCGGCGAACAAATTAGTATCTGTCCAGGCGTCTCAAACACCGTCAGGGGCTGTAAAATGCCCATTTACCTCAGTCGGTCGACAGACCCAGACACGGATACTGATTTCAGTGTCAACGGTGAAGAAACAAATGTATTTTCCTTTAGGGCCACACGTTAAGGGCAATGAAGGAGGTGTTACATATTTCTGATACTCCAAGTACCACAAAAAAGGGTATTATGTGGGAGGTGAAAAAAACTACCGGTAGTTTTTTCCTGAATCAGATAAATTACATGAAGTGTGTGATGATACGTGGGTTTCCCCCGATAGAAAATATTGGCGGTATACCTTTTCCCGCCAGAAGTTAAGGCGCGTTGGGAAACACCCCTTAGGGTGGATAAGGCGCTCACACGCTTATCAGAACAAGTGGCGGTACCATCTACAGATAGGGCCGTACTTAAGGAGCCAGCCGATAGGAGGCTGAAAAATATCCAAAAAAGTATACACACACATGCTGGTGTTATACTGCGACCAGCGATTGCCTCAGCCTGGAGGTACAGAGCTGAGGTGGCTTGGTCGGATTCACTGACTAAAAATATTGATACCCTTGACAGGGACAGTATTTTATTGACTATAGAGCATTTAAAGGATGCATTTCTATATATGCGAGATGCGCAGAGGGATATTTGCACTCTGGCATCAAGAGTAAATGCGATGTCCATATCTGTAAGAAGATGTTTATGGACACGACAGTGGTCAGGTGATGCAGATTCCAAACGGCACAAAGATATATTGCCGTATAAAGGGGAGGAGTTATTTGGGGTCGGTCCATGGGACCTGGTGGCCACGGCAACGGCTGAAAAATCCACCGTTTTTTACCCTAAGTCACATCTCTGCAGAAAAAGACACCGTCTTTTCAGCCTCAGTCTTTTCGTCCCTATAAGAGTCATATCTGCCCAGGGATAGAGGAAAGGGAAGAAGACTGCAGCAGGCAGCCCATTCCCAGGAATAGAAGCCCTCCACCGCTTCTACTAAGTTCTCAGCATGACGCTGGGACCGTACAGGACCCCTGGATCCTACAAGTAGTATCAAAGGGGTACAGATTGGAATGTCGAGGCGTTCCCCCCCTCGCAGGTTCCTGTAGTCTGCTGTACCAATGTCTCCCTCCGACAGGGAGGCAGTATTGAAAACAATTCACAAGCTGTATTCCCAGCAGGTGATAATAAAATGACCTCTCCTACAACAAGGAAAGGGGTATTATTCCACACTATATGGTGGTACTGAAGCCAGAAGGCTAGGTGAGACCGATTCTAAATCTGAAAAATTTGAACACTTACAAGGGTTCAAATCCAGATGGAGTCACTCAGAGCAGTGATAGCGAACCGGGAACAAGGGGACTATATGGTGTCCCGGGACATCAGGGAGGCTTACCTCCATGTCCCAAAATTTGCTTTTCTCACCAAGGGTACCTCAGGTTCGTGGTACAGAACTGTCACTATCAGTTTCAGACGATGCCGTTGGATTGTCCAAGGCACCCCGGGTCCTTACCAAGGTAATGACCGAAATGAGGATTCGTCTTCAAAGAAAATGGACGACCTCCTGATAAGAACAAGGTCCAGAGAACAGTTGGAGGTCGGAATAGCACTATCTCAAGTAGTTCTACGACAGCACGGGTGGATTCTAAATATTCCAAAACCGCAGTTGTTCCGACGACACGTCTGCTGGTCCTAGGATGATTCTGGACACAGTCCAGGAAAAGGTGTTTCTCCCGGAGGAGAAAGCCAGGGAGTTATCCGAGCTAATCGGGATCCTCCTAAAACCAGGAAAAGTGTCAGTGCATCATTGCACAAGAGTCCTGGTAAAAATGGTGGCTTATTACGAAGCACTTCCATTCGGCAGATTTCACGCAAGAACTCTTCAGTGGGATCTGCTGGACAAATGGTCCGGATCGCATCTTCAGATGCATCAGCGGATAACCCTATATCCAAGGACAAGGGTGTCTCTCCTGTGGTGATTACAGAGTGCTCATCTTCTAGAGGGCCGCAGATTCGGCATTCAGGATTGGATGCTGGTAACCACGGAGGCCAGCCTGAGAGGCTGGGGAGCAGTCACACAAAATTTCCAGGGAGTGTGATCAAGTCTGGAGAATTCTCTCCACATAAATATACTGGAGCTAAGAGAAAATTTTTAATGCTCTAAGCTTAGCAAGGCCTCTGCTTCAAGGTCAGCCGATATTGATCCAGTGGGATAACATCACGGCAGTCGCCCACGTAAACAGTAAGGGCGGCACAAGAAGCAGGAGGGCAGTGGTCAAAACTGCAAGGATTTTTCGCTAGGCGGAAAATCATGTGATAGCACTGTCAGCAGTGTTCATTCCGGGAGTGGACGACTGGGAAGCAGACTTCCTCAGCAGGCACGACCTCCACCCGGGAGAGTGGGAACTTCATCGGGAAGTTTTCCGCATGATTGTGAACCGTTGGGAAAGACCAAAGGTGGACATGATGGCGTCCCGCCCGAACAAAAAACGGGACAGGTATTGCGCCAGGTCACGAGACCTTCAGGCGATAGCTGTGGACGTCCTGGTAACACCGTGGGTGTAACAGTCGGTGTATGTGTTCCCTCCTCTGCTTCTCATAACCAAGTATTGAGAATTATAAGACGTAGAGGAGTAAGAACTATACTCGTGGCTCCGGATTGGCCAAGAGGGACTTGGCACCCGGAACTTCAAGAGATGCTCACAGAGGACTAATGGCCTCGGGAGCTAAGATGGGATTTGCTTTCAGCAAGAACCATGTCTGTTCCAAGAGGAACCGTGGCATCTGCCTCTAAGAAAGGACCTGCTCCAGCAGGGACCTTGTCTGTTCCAAGACTTACCGCGACTGCGTTTGACGACATGGCGGTTGAACGCCGGATCCTAAGGGAAAAGGCATTCCGGAAGAGGTCAGACCTACCCTGGTCAAAGCCGAGAAGGAGGTGACCGCACAACGTTATCACCACATGTGGTGAAAATATGTTGCGTGGGTGAGGCCAGGAAGGCCCCACGAAAAAATTTCAACTAGGTCGATTTCTGCACTTCCTGAAAACAGGAGTGTCTATGAGCCTCAAATTGGGGTCCATTAAGGTTCAAGTTTCGGCCCTGTAGATTTGCTTCCAGAAAAAATTGGCTTCAATGCCTGAAGTCCAGACGTTTGTCAAGGGAGTATTGCATATACAGCCCCTTGTGTGCCTCCAGTGGCACCGTGGGATCTCAACGTAGTGTTGGGATTCCTCAAATCATATTGGTTTGAACCGCTCAAATCTCTGGATTTGAAATATCTCACATGGAAAGGGACCATGTTGTGGCCCTGGCCTCGGCCAGGCAATTGTCAGAATTGGGGGCTTTGTCTTAAAAAAGCTCATATTTGTTTTTCCATTCTGACAGGGCAGAACTGCGGACTCGTCCCCAGTTTCTTCCTAAGGTGGTGTCAGCGTTTCACCTGAAACATCATATTGTGGTGCCTGCGGCTACTAGGGACTTGGAGGACTCCAAGTTGCTAGACGTTGTCGGGGCCCTAAAAAAAAATATATATATATATATATATATATATATATATTTCCAGGACGGCTGGAGTCAGAAAGTCTGACTTGCTGTTTATATTGTATGCACCCAACAAGCTGGGTGCTCCTGCTTCTAAGCAGACGATTGCTCGTTGGATTTGTAGTACAATTCAGCTTGCACATTCTGTGGCAGGCCTGCCACAGCCAAAATCTGTAAATGCCCATTCCACAAGGAAGGTGGGCTCATCTTGGGCGGATGCCCGAGGGGGTCTCGGCTTTAAAAATTTTGCCGAGCAGCTACGTGGTCAGGGGGGAACACGTTTGTAAAATTCTACAAATTTGATACCCTGGCTGAGGAGGACCTGGAGTTCTCTCATTCGGTGCTGCAGAGTCATCCGCACTCTCCCGCCCGTTTGGGAGCTTTGGTATAATCCCCATGGTCCTGACGGAGTCCCCAGCATCCACTAGGACGTTAGAGAAAATAAGATTTTACTTACCGATAAATCTATTTCTCGTAGTCCGTAGTGGATGCTGGGCGCCCATCCCAAGTGCGGATTGTCTGCATTACTTGTACATAGTTATTGTTACAAAAATCGGGTTATTATTGTTGTGAGCCATCTTTTTTAGAGGCTACTTCATTGTTATCATACTGTTAACTGGGTTCAGATCACAAGTTGTACGGTGTGATTGGTGTGGCTGGTATGAGTCTTACCCGGGATTCAAGATCCTTCCTTATTGTGTACGCTCGTCCGGGCACAGTACCTAACTGAGGCTTGGAGGAGGGTCATAGGGGGAGGAGCCAGTACACACCATGTGATCCTAAAAGCTTGCTTTTGTGCCCTGTCTCCTGCGGAGCCGCTATTCCCCATGGTCCTGACGGAGTCCCCAGCATCCACTACGGACTACGAGAAATAGATTTATCGGTAAGTAAAATCTTATTATCTAAGGTATAAAAAAATAGAATTTTAATTATCTACCGGTAAATCCTTTTCTCGTAGTCCGTTGAGGATGCTGGTCCATATCAGTACCATGGGGGTATAGACGGGTCCACTAGAAGCCATGAGCACTTTAAGAGTTTAATAGTGTGGGCTGGCTCCTCCCTCTATGCCCCTCCTACCAGACTCTAGAAACTGTGCCCGAGGAGACGACATACTTCGAGAGAAGGAAATACACAGATAATGGTGAGATTCATACCAGCTCACACAACAGGCAAATCCGGCCAACATGCCGAAAAACTCAGCAACAGCTGAAACAGTAAATAACGCAGAACTTACCTAGGAACCAGGCAGTACTGAACTATAAAACCAAAGCAGGAAAACAAAGCACTGGGCGGGCGCCCAGCATCCTCTACAGATTACGAGAAAAGGATTTACGGGTAGGTAATTAAAATCCTATTTTCTCTTAGAGGATACTGGGGTCCATATAAGTACCATGGGGATGTACCAAAGCTCCCAGAACAGGAGGGAGAGCGCGAAGGCTCCTGCAAAACTGCTTGACCAAACTTGAGGTCATCAGAGGCCAAGGTATCGAACTTGTAAAACTTAGCAAACATGTTCGACACAGACCAAGTAGCTGCTCAGCAAAGCTGTACAGACGAGACACCCCGGGCAGCCACCCAGGAAGAGTCCACCTTACGAGTAGAGTGGACCTTTACAGATTTTGGACACGGCAATCCTGCCATAGAATATGCATGCTGGATGGTGAACTTGATGCAGCGTGAAATCGACTGCTTAGAAGCAGGACACCCAATTTTCTTGTGATCATAGAGGACAGAGTCAGTTTTCCTATGATGAGCCGTCCTCTTCACATAAATCTTCAAAGCCCTTACAACATCCAAGGCCTTTGAAGCAATTGAGGTGTCAGTAGCCACTGGCACCACAATAGGTTGGTTGATATGAAAAGCTGATACAACCTTAGGCAGGAACTGCGGACAAGTCCTGAGTTCCGCCCTATCTTCATGGAAGATCAGATAGGGGCTTTTACAGGAAAAAGCTCCCAATTCTGACACGCGTCGAGCAGATAGCTAAGGCCAACAAAGTGACCGCCTTCCACGTGAGAAACTTGATTTTAGCCTCCTGTAGAGGCTCAAACCAATCCGACTGCAGGAACTAATACCACACCAAGATCCCAGGGTGCCATTGGCGCCACAAAGGGAAGCTGGATGTGCAGAACCTCTTCAAAAAGGTCTAAACCTCAGGGAGGACAGCCAATTGCTTTTGTAAGAAAATGGATAAAGCCGAGATCTGAACCTTGATAGTTCCCAATCTCAGGCCCATATCCACACCTGCTTGCAGGAAAAGGAGCAAACGTCCAAGTTGAAACTCCACAGCAGGAAATTTCTTGGATTCACCCCAAGACACATATTATTTCCAAATTCGATGGTAATATTTAGATCTTACCCCATTCCTAGCCTGTATCAGGGTAGGAATCACCTCGCTTGGGATACCCTTTCGAGCTAAGATCTGGTGCTCAACCGCCATGCCATCAAACGTAGCCTTGGTAAGTCTTGATAGGCGAACAGCCCCTGCAGCAGCAGATCCTCCCGAAGAGGTAAGGGCTGTGGATCTTGCAGAAGATCCAGCAGATCCGCGTACCAAGCCCTCCTTGGCCTGTCTGGAGCAATGAGGATTGCCAGAACCTTTGTTCTTCTTACAAGTTGAAGAACTCTTGGAATCAGAGGAAGTGGAGGGAACACATACACTGACGTGAACACCCACAGTGTTACCAGTGAGTCCACCGCCACTGTCTGCGGGTCTCTCGACCTGGAAAAGTACCTCCGCAGCTTCTTGTTGAGACGGGAGGCCATCATGTCTATGTGAGGAACCCCCCACCAACCGGTTACCTCCTCAAACACCTCTGGGTGAAGGCCCCACTCTCCTGGATGGAGATAGTGTCTGCTGAAGAAGTCTGCTTCCCATATTTCTAATCCTGGAATGAAGATTGCTGACATCGCCACTGCATGCCTTTCTGCCCAGAGGAGGATTCTTGACACCTCTGACATTGCAGCCCTGCTCTTCGTTCCGCCTTGTTGGTTTATGTAGGCCACTGTGGTCACGTTGTCCGACTGCACCAGAACAGCTCAATCCTGTAGGTGTGCTGCTTGAAGAAGGCCGTTGTACATGGCCCTTAGCTCCAGGATGTTTATTGGGAGAAGGGATTCTTGATACGACCACCTTCCTTGGAAGGTTTCTCCCTGAGCGACTGCTCCCCAACCTCTTAGACTTGCATCCGTGGTTAGAAGGATCCAGTCCTGAACCCTGAACCTTCGGCCTTCTAGAAGGTGTGGTAGTTGTAGCCACCAGAGGAGTGAAATCCTGGCTTTGGTGACAGATGTATCCTCTGATGCATATGTAGGTGAGATCCCAACCACTGGTCCAAGAGATCCAGCTAAAGGAGCGAGCAATAAATCCTCCATACTGCAGAGCCTCGTAGGAGGCAACCATCTTCCCCAGAAGGTGGATGCACTGATGAACAGATACCCATGAAGGCTTCAAGACATCCCGGACCATTGTTTGAATCACTAGTGCTTTCTCTACCGGTAGAAACACCCTCTGCACCTCCATGTTGAGGATCATTCCCAGGAAAGGCAGCCTCCTTGTCAGCTCCAGATGAGACTTTGGAAGGTTCAGGATCCAACCGTGCTCCTTGAGCAGATGTGTCATGAGAGCATTGGATCTTAATAACTTCTCCCTGGATGTTGCCTTGATCAGGAGATCATCCAGATACGGAATTGTGTTCACACCCTGCTTGCGGAGGAGAACCATTATCTCTGCCATCACCTTGGTGAAGACCCTCGGTTGAAACGGATAGTGATCGTCTAAAAAGTGCAAACTTGAGATAAGCCTTATGCGTCGACCAAATGGGAATGTGGAGGTACGCATCCTTGATGTCCAGGGACACCAAGAATTCCCACTCCATCAGTCCTGAGATGACAGCTCTCAGAGACTCCATCTTGAACTTAAACTCCCTGAGATAAGGGTTCAAATACTTTAAGTTCAGAATTGGCCGTACAGAACCATCCGGCTTCGGTACCATGAGAAGGTTCGAATAGTAACCCTTGTTCCACTGATGAGGCAGAACTGGAACAATGACCTCGGACACTACCAATTTTCAGATATCTTCCAGAAGAATTGCTCTATCTGCCTGCAAAGCCGGTAAGCCTGATTTTAAGAAACGGTGAGGTGGGAGAGTTTGAAACTCCAGACTGTACCCCCAGGACACCATATCCTATATCCAAGGGTCCAGGCCAGACGACACCCAGACGTGGCTGAAATGCCGGAGTCTTGGTCCCATCTGACTTTCCTCCAGGCTGTGTGGTCCACCGTCATGCGGAGGACTTGTGGGTACCAGAAGCAGGCTTCTGGTCTTGGGAACCTGCGGGACCAGGCTTTTTTCCTTTAGCACGACCACCTCTAAAGAAGGTGTGAGGTTTGTTCTTTGTAGGCCTCGCAGAATACTGAATGTTACGTAAGAATAAATCAACATCACCTTTATCCATCGTAGTCAAGTCCTCCTGCAGAGTGATTGACCATCTGGCTATAGCCCTGAAGCCGTATATATGGATTTGAGCGTAGCATCCAACTTGCGATCAGCCGGGTCCTTCAACGCGGTAGATCCCGGGACTGGTAAAACCACTTATTTTGACAGCCTTGAAACAGAGGCGTCCACTATAGGTGGAGACTCCCATTTCATTCTATCATCCTCTGGGAATGGAAAAACAACCAAGACCCTTCTTAGGGATCTGTAATTTTTTCACTGGATTTTCCCAGGCCTTTTCAAATATAGCATTTAATTCCTCAGATGCTGGAAAGGTAAGAGGGGCCTTCTTACTGTCCGTGAAAAAGGCCGCCTCAACCTGCTCAGGAGGAGTGTCCGAAATACGCAACACATCCCGTACGGCCTCAATCATCAACTGCACCCCCTTTGCAAGTGACGCTGTCCACCTCGACACATTTCCATCACTGTCTGCAGTGTCAGAATCGGTGTCCGTGTCATCCTGCGTAATCTTGGCAAGCGCACGTTTCTGAGAATGTACCGCAGGGGACCCCGAGGGAACAGTATCAGACCATACAACCATAGAAGATTGCAATACCTGAGTGACATGCTCAGTTCTTGTAACCCTCTCAGAAATCTGAGAAATAGTCCCCCTAAGAGAGGCTAACCACTCCGGTTCTCTAGCTGGGATCTGCGCTACAACAGTGCAATCCTGATTACATGGGATGGGATCTTCCTGAGAAGATGAATCCTCTGCAGCATATGAGACAGAGTCTCTAGACATGTTTGCTGTTACACCCCACATACACACCGGGTACAGGGCAGACAGAGTTTCCTCCCCAAGAATGTCAGAGAGACACAGAGATTGGAGCCAACCCACACACAGCGCTATTACAGGTATAGGGAGACCCTAAACCAGCGCTGACTGTGTCCCTTAATAGGTGACACAGTCTTACACAGCCTCCCTCCCTTCTACACCCCCCTGGTACTGTACAGATAGCTGGAGTTGCACTGGAGGGACTGATCTTCCACTTGCATCTGACTGCAGGCAGGAAAATGGCGCTGAAACGCTGCTGGGTCCGCTCTGAGAAGCTCCGCCCCCTTAATGGCGCCGTCTTCCCGCTCTTGATAGATTATACTGGCCTGAGGTTTTGTGTGCTGGCTGAGATCCGCAGACCCCGACAGGCTGGAATGGTCAGTGTAGGGTCAGGCGCTGGCTCGGGGCGCCCCTCACAGCGTCACACCTAGGTACCGCTGAGCCGTCCGGGAGCGAAGTTAATACTGCGCTCCTACCCTGTAGCCGCCATCTTCACACCGACTCCCTGCTTGTTGGGGGGGCGGTGACTCACTCGCCACACTTCAGCTCTGCAAGGAGGTGGCGGCATGCTGCTGGGGTGAGCGTTCCCATGTGGCGGGGAGCGATCTATCCCCTCTGGAGCTCGGTGTCCAGTCAGCGGAGACAGTGGCTCACACCCCGCAGGGCGGACACTGCTCCCCCCTCAGTCCCTCGATGCAGGGAGACTGTTGCCAGCAGCCTCCCTGTAAAATAAAAACTCTAAGAAAAACTTTTACTAAGAAAGCTCTGTAGAGCTCCCCTAGCTGTGACCGGCTCCTCCAGGCACATTTTCTAAACGGAGTCTGGTAGGAGGGGCATAGAGGGAGGAACCAGCCCACACTATTAAACTCTTTAAGTGCCAGTGGCTCCTGCTGGACCCGTCTATACCCCATGGTAGTAATATGGACCCCAGCATCCTCTAGGACGTAAGAGAAAAGACAATTTGTCCATCGAGTTCAACCTATTTGTTGTTTCCTGTGCAGTATTATTTTTGGACTAAATTTTGTCTGATGCTGATGTCAGCCGTTGTGTTTATTCCTTTTTTTTCTAATAACTATAGTGCGTGACTACGCACCATAATCCTGGATATCCTTATCCATTAGGAATTTATCCAACCCATTCTTAAAGGTGATGACTGAGTCCGCCATTATAACTCTCAGGCAGGGAATTCCAAACATGTATTGTCCTTACTGCGAAAAAAACATTTCCCGGCTTTGTGCGGAATCTCCTCTCCTCTAACCTAAGAAAGTGTCCACATGTCCTCTGTGCTGATCTTACCAAACACAGGTCCCGCGCAAGCTCTGTGTATTGTCCCCTTATATATTTATAGATGTTGATCATGTCCCCTCTTAGGGCCTAATTCTGAGTTGATCGCAGCAGAAAGCTTGTTAGCATATGGCCAAAACCATGTGCACTGCAGGGGGGGGGGGGCAGATATAACATGTGCAGAGAGAGTTAGATTTGGATGGGGTGTATTAAAACTGAAATCTAAATTGCAGTGTAAAAATAAAGCAGCCAGTATTTACCCTGCACAGAAACAATATAACCCACCCAAATCTAACTCTCTCTGCACATGTTACATCTGCCCCACCTGCAGTGCACATGGTTTTGCCCAATTGCTAACAAACTTTCTGCTGCGATCAACTCAGAATTACCCCCTTAGTCTCCTCTTTCCAAGTGTAAACATGCCTAGCCTAGCAAGCCTGTGCTCGTATTCCAGCGTCTCCATGCCCTTGATTAGTTTGGTCGCCCGCCTCTGAACCTTTTCTAGCTCCAGGATATCCTTTTTGTAGTATGGTGCCCACAACTGCACACAGTATTCAAGATGTGTCCTCACTAGTGATTTATATAACGGGAGTATAATACTCTTGTCCCTAGCATCAATTCCCTGTTTTATGCATGCTAATATCTTATTAGCTTTCTTTGCTGCACTCCTACTTTGGGTACAACTGCTTAGTTTGTTATCTATGTGAACCCCTAAGTCTTTTCCAGTACAGAATCCCCTAATATTACCCCATTTAGTAGGTAGGTGTTATTTTTGTTCTTGTTACCACAGTGCATTACCTTACACTTGTCTGTGTTGAAGCGCATTCTCGATTTGGCTGGCCATACTTCTAGTTTAACTAAGTCGTTCTGAAGACTCAGCATCCCCCTCCATATTTATAACCTTACACAATTTGGTATCGTCTGCAAAAATTGACACTATGCTCCATAGACCTTCTGACAGGTCGTGAACAATAGTGGTCCTGGTACAGACCCTTGCGGCACACCACTTAGCACTTCAGTCCAATTTGAAAATGATCCATTAACCACAATGCACTGCTCCCTATTGTCTAACCAATTACTGACCCAAGTGCATATTGTGCTCCCTAGCCCTATTCCTTGTAGCTCATAGATAAGTCGCATGTGTGGTACTGTGTCGAAAGCTTTGGCAAAGTCTAAAAAGATTACGTCCACCTCCTTACCCTGATCAAGGTTCGCACTTACTGTTTCATAAAAGCCAAGTAAGTTGGTTTGACATGATCTGTCCTTCACAAATCCATGTTGATTCCTTTTAATGACCCTATTGAACTTCTGAATCCCTTAGAATATCTCCCAATACTTTCCCCATTATAGATGTAAGACTAACTGGTCTATAATTACCTGGTTCAGCTTTACTCCCCTTTTTGAATAATGGCCCTACAGATGGGTCCACATTTATCTTGACCTTTAATAGGATTAACTGAGACTGGCCAGTCGGACTTAATCCCCTGCTGTATTGTTCTCTGTATTGTATTGCTGCTGAGAACAATAGATGAAGGGTTTATGCTAATAAGTCATGTTGTGCCTAGGTGCAGAAAACTAGTCAAGATAACCATGGACCCATATGTACTTCCGCTATACGCCAGTCTTTGGGAACCATACCTGATATAACTGAATCCTTAAAGATCAAAGATAGCGGTCTGGCAAGTTCAGAGTGAAGCTCCATAAGAACCCTTGGGTGAATTCCATCGGGGACCCGGTGACTTATTAATCTTTACATTTATTAATCGGTCACAGACTACCTCCTCACATAAATAAGCACTTAGCAGTGGGACATTATCTTTGGTGACATTGTGTGTTAGTCCCAGCATTTGGTCTTCTCTTGTACATACAGTTGAAAAAAAAACTAATTTAGTTTGTCCGCTATGTTATTATCATTATTGATTAAGACTCCCAATTTGTCTTTTAAAAGGTCTATATCAGGCATTCCCAAACGCGGTCCTCAAGGCACACCAACAGTGCAGGTTTTAGTGATATCCAGGCTTCAGCACAGATGGTTAAATCAAAATAACTGAGCTACTAATTAAGTCACCTGTGTTCAAGCCTGGATGTCACTAAAACCAGGACTGTTAAGGCCCGTACACACTGGCCGACATATCGGTCGTTCTCTTGAATGGCCGATATATCGCGGGACCGTCGGCCAGTGTGTACGGCGATACATCTGTGAACTCCGTCGTTCACAGACGTATCGTGTCGGCCGCACAGCACAGCCGACAGCCAATATATCTACCGATATATTGGCGCGTCGCTGTGTGTGTATGGGGCGGTTTGCCGACCGCCCGTACACATGCTGCGGTGGCCGGCGGTGATTGACAGCTGGACTGGGCGGCCGTGTGTACATGCCCGCCCAGTTCATGACATCAGTCCCCGACGGATCGGGCAGTGTGTATGCTGAACACACTGCCCGATCCGTCCATAGATATATCTGCAGATCAATTGATCTGCAGATATATCTATTGGTGTGTACCCACCTTTAGTGTGCCTTGAGGACCGTGGTTGGGAAACACTGGTCTATACTCTCCTTTAATCTCTTGCTGTTGATATATTTAAAAAAAAATAAGAATTTACTTACCGATAATTCTATTTCTCGTAGTCCGTAGTGGATGCTGGGACTCCGTCAGGACCATGGGGAATAGCGGCTCCGCAGGAGACTGGGCACAAAAGTAAAAGCTTTAGGACTACCCGGTGTGCACTGGCTCCTCCCCCTATGACCCTCCTCCAAGCCTCAGTTAGGATACTGTGCCCGGACGAGCGTACACAATAAGGAAGGATTTTTGAATCCCGGGTAAGACTCATACCAGCCACACCAATCACACCATATAACTTGTGATCTAAACCCAGTTAACAGTATGATAACATGAGGAGCCTCCAGAACAGATGGCTCACTACAACAAAACCCGAATTTTTTGGCAACAATAACTATGTACAAGTATTGCAGACAATCCGCACTTGGGATGGGTGCCCAGCATCCACTACGGACTACGAGAAATAGAATTATCGGTAAGTAAATTCTTATTTTCTCTGACGTCCTTGTGGATGCTGGGACTCCGTCAGGACCATGGGGATTATACCAAAGCTCCCAAACGGGCGGGAGAGTGCGGATGACTCTGCAGCACCGAATGAGAGAACTCCAGGTCCTCCTTAGCCAGGGTATCAAATTTGTAGAATTTTACAAACGTGTTTTCCCCTGACCACGTAGCTGCTCGGCAAAGTTGTAAAGCCGAGACCCCTCGGGCAGCCGCCCAAGATGAGCCCACCTTCCTTGTGGAATGGGCATTGACAGATTTTGGCTGTGGCAGGCCTGCCACAGAATGTGCAAGCTGAATTGTACTACAAATCCAACGAGCAATAGTCTGCTTTGAAGCAGGAGCACCCAGCTTGTTGGGTGCATACAATATAAACAGCGAGTCAGATTTCCTGACTCCAGCCGTCCTGGAAACATATATTTTCAGGGCCCTGACTACATCCAGTAACTTGGAATCCTCCAAGTCCCCAGTAGCCGCAGGCACCACAATAGGTTGGTTTAGGTGAAACGCTGAAACCACCTTAGGGAGAAATTGAGGGCGAGTCCTCAATTCCGCCCTATCCGAATGAAATATCAGGAAAGGGCTTTTATAGGATAAAGCCGTCAATTCTGATACGCGCCTGGCTGAAGCCAAGGCCAACAGCATTACCACTTTCCATGTGAGATATTTTAAATCCACTGTGGCAAGTGGTTCGAACCAATGTGATTTTAGGAATCCCAAAACCACATTGAGATCCCAGGGTGCCACTGGAGGCACAAAGGGCGGCTGTATATGCAGTACCCCCTTTACAGAAGTCTGGACTTCAGGAACTGAAGCTAATTCTTTCTGAAAGAAAATCGACAAGGCCGAAATTTGAACCTTAATGGATCCTAATTTTAGGCCCATGGACAGTCCTGTTTGCAGGAAATGCAGGAAACGACCTAGTTGAAATTCCTCTGTCGGGGCCTTCCTGGCCTCGCACCATGCAACATATTTCCTCCAAATACGGTGATAATGTTGTGCAGTTACATCCTTCCTAGCTTTGATCAGGGTAGGAATGACTTCATCTGGAATGCCTTTTTCCTTCAGGATCCGGCGTTCAACCGCCATGCCGTCAAACGCAGCCGCGGTAAGTCTTGGAACAGGCAGGGTCCTTGCTGAAGCAGGTCCCTTCTTAGAGGTAGAGGCCACGGATCCTCCGTGAGCATCTCTTGAAGTTCCGGGTACCAAGTCCTTCTTGGCCAATCCGGAGCCACGAGTATAGTTCTTACTCCTCTCCGTCTTATAATCCTCAGTACCTTGGGTATGGGAGGCAGAGGAGGGAACACATACACTGACTGGTACACCCACGGTGTTACCAGAGCGTCCACCGCTATTGCCTGAGGGTCCCTTGACCTGGCGCAATACCTGTCTAGTTTTTTGTTGAGGCGGGACGCCATCATGTCCACCTTTGGTTTTTCCCAATGGTTTACAATCAATTGGAAGACTTCTGGATGAAGTCCCCACTCTCCCGGGTGGAGATCGTGTCTGCTGAGAAAATCTGCTTCCCAGTTGTCCACTCCGGGAATAAACACTGCTGACAGTGCTATCACATTATTTTCCACCCAGCGAAGAATCCTTGCAGCTTCTGCCATCGCTCTCCTGCTTCTTGTGCCGCCCTGTCTGTTTACGTGGGCGACTGCCGTGATGTTGTCCGACTGGATCAACACTGGCTGACCCTGAAGCAGAGGCCTTGCTTGACTTAGGGCATTGTAAATGGCCCTTAGTTCCAGGATATTTATGTGAAATGACGCTTCCATGCTTGACCACAAGCCCTGGAAATTTCTTCCCTGTGTGACTGCTCCCCAGCCTCTCAGGCTGGCATCCGTGGTCACCAGGACCCAGTCCTGAATGCCAAATCTGCGGCCCTCTAGAAGATGAGCACTCTGCAACCACCACAGGAGAGACACCCTTGTCCTCGGAGACAGGGTTATCCGCTGATGCATCTGAAGATGCGATCCGGACCATTTGTCCAGCAGATCCCACTGAAAGGTTCTTGCGTGGAATCTGCCGAATGGAATCGCTTCGTAAGAAGCCACCATTTTTCCCAGGACCCTTGTGCATTGATGCACTGACACTTGGCCTGGTTTTAGGAGGTTTCTGACTAGCTCGGATAACTCCCTGGCTTTCTCCTCCGGGAGAAACACCTTTTTCTGGACTGTGTCCAGAATCATCCCTAGGAACAGCAGACGTGTCGTCGGAATCAGCTGCGATTTTGGAATATTTAGAATCCACCCGTGCTGTCGTAGCACTACTTGAGATAGTGCTACTCCGACCTCTAACTGTTCCCTGGACCTTGCCCTTATCAGGAGATCATCCAAGTAAGGGATAATTAAGACGCCTTTTCTTCGAAGAAGAATCATCATTTCGGCCATTACCTTGGTAAAGACCCGGGGTGCCGTGGACAATCCAAACGGCAGCGCCTGAAACTGATAATGACAGTTCTGTACCACAAACCTGAGGTACCCTTGGTGAGAAGGGCAAATTGGGACATGGAGGTAAGCATCCTTGATGTCCAGAGACACCATATAGTCCCCTTCTTCCAGGTTCGCTATCACTGCTCTGAGTGACTCCATCTTGAATTTGAACCTTTGTATGTAAGTGTTCAAGGATTTCAGATTTAAAATAGGTCTCACCGAGCCGTCTGGCTTCGGCACCACAAACAGCGTGGAATAATACCCCTTTCCCTGTTGCAGGAGGGGTACCTTGATTATCACCTGCTGGGAATACAGCTTGTGAATGGCTTCCAATACCGCCTCCCTGTCGGAGGGAGACGTTGGTAAAGCAGACTTCAGGAACCGGCGAGGGGGAGAAGTCTCGAATTCCAATTTGTACCCCTGAGATACTACCTGCAGGATCCAGGGGTCCACTTGCGAGTGAGCCCACTGCGCGCTGAAATTCGTGAGACGGCCCCCCACCGTGCCTGAGTCCGCTTGTAAGGCCCCAGCGTCATGCTGAGGACTTGGCAGAAGCGGGGGAGGGCTTCTGTTCCTGGGAAGAGGCTGCCTGATGCAGTCTTTTTCCCCTTCCTCTGCCCCGGGGCAGAAATGAGTGGCCTTTTGCCCGCTTGCCCTTATGGGGACGAAAGGACTGAGCCTGAAAAGACGGTGTCTTTTTCTGCTGAGAGGTGACCTGGGGTAAAAATGTGGATTTCCCAGCCGTTGCCGTGGCCACCAGGTCCGATAGACCAACCCCAAATAACTCCTCCCCTTTATACGGCAATACTTCCATATGCCATTTGGAATCCGCATCACCTGACCACTGTCGCGTCCATAACCCTCTTCTGGCAGAAATGGACAGCGCACTTACTCTTGATGCCAGAGTGCAAATATCCCTCTGTGCATCTCGCATATATAGAAATGCATCCTTTAAATGCTCTATAGTCAATAATATACTGTCCCTATCCAGGGTATCAATATTTTCAGTCAGGGAATCCGACCAAGCCACCCCAGCACTGCACATCCAGGCTGAGGCGATTGCTGGTCGCAGTATAACACCAGTATGTGTGTATATACTTTTTAGGATATTTTCCAGCTTCCTATCAGCTGGTTCCTTGAGGGCGGCCGTATCAGGAGACGGTAACGCCACTTGTTTTGATAAGCGTGTGAGCGCTTTATCTACCCTAGGGGGTGTTTCCCAACGGGCCCTAACCTCTGGTGGGAAAGGGTATAATGCCAATAATTTTTTAGAAATTATCAGTTTTTTATCGGGGGAAACCCACGCTTCATCACACACCTCATTTAATTCATCTGATTCAGGAAAAACTACAGGTAGTTTTTTCACACCCCACATAATACCCTTTTTTGTGGTACTTGTAGTATCAGAAATGTTCAAAACCTCCTTCATTGCCGTGATCATGTAACGTGTGGCCCTACTGGAAGTCAGGTTTGTCTCCTCACCGTCGACACTGGAGTCAGTATCCGTGTCTGGGTCTGTGTCGACCATCTGAGGTAACGGGCGCTTTAGAGCCCCTGACGGTGTTTGAGACGCCTGGACAGGTACTAACTGATTTGCCGGCTGTCTCATGTCGTCCACAGACTTTTGTAAAGTGCTGACGCTATCACGTAATTCCTTCCATAAGACCATCCAGTCAGGTGTCGACTCCCTAGGGGGTGACATCACTATTACAGGCAATTGCTCCGCCTCCACACCATTTTCCTCCTCATACATGTCGACACAACCGTACCGACACACAGCACACACACAGGGAATGCTCTGATAGAGGACAGGACCCCACTAGCCCTTTGGGGAGACAGAGGGAGAGTTTGCCAGCACACACCAGAGCGCTATATATAATGTATAGGGACAACCTTATATAAGTGTTTCTCCCTAATATAGCTGCTGTATAATTCTTATGCCAAATTAGTGCCCCCCCTCTCTTGTTTTACCCTGTTTCTGTAGTGCAGGACTGCAGGGGAGAGTCAGGGAGACGTCCTTCCAGCGGAGCTGTGAGGGAAAATGGCGCTTGTGTGCTGAGGAGATAGGCTCCGCCCCCTTCTCGGCGGCCTTTCTCCCGCTTTTTTAAGGAAAAACTGGCAGGGGTTAAATGCATCCATATAGCCCAGGAGCTATATGTGATGTATTTTTTTGCCATCTAAGGTGTTTTTATTGCGTCTCAGGGCGCCCCCCCCAGCGCCCTGCACCCTCAGTGACCGGAGTGTGAAGTGTGCTGAGAGCAATGGCGCACAGCTGCAGTGCTGTGCGCTACCTTATTGAAGACAGGACGTCTTCTGCCGCCGATTTTCCGGACCTCTTCAGTCTTCTGGCTCTGTAAGCGGGCCGGCGGCGCGGCTCTGGGACCTATCCATGGCTGGGCCTGTGATCGGTCCCTCTGGAGCTAATGTCCAGTAGCCTAAGAAGCCCAATCCACTCTGCACGCAGGTGAGTTCGCTTCTTCTCCCCTTAGTCCCTCGATGCAGTGAGCCTGTTGCCACTGAAAATAAAAAACCTAACTTAAACTTTTTCACTAAGCAGCTCAGGAGAGCCACCTAGTGTGCACCCTTCTCGTTCGGGCACAAAAATCTAACTGAGGCTTGGAGGAGGGTCATAGGGGGAGGAGCCAGTGCACACCTAAAGCTTTTACTTTTGTGCCCAGTCTCCTGCGGAGCCGCTATTCCCCATGGTCCTGACGGAGTCCCAGCATCCACAAGGACGTCAGAGAAAATGGGATTTGCTTTGCTTTCCTTTGCTGCTAGTTTTTCAGTTTCTACTTTAGCCTCTCTTATTTCTTTTTTGAATATTTTGTTACAATCCTTGAGCCAGTATAGGACTGCTTATGAACGCTGATATTGACTGAGACCATATCGTGGTCGCTGTTTCCTATGGGCTCCCCTACTATAATATTTGATACCAATTCCCCATTGTTTGTTAATACCAGGACTAAGATTGCATTGTACCAGTTGGTTCCTCGATTAATTGAATGAAGTAGATATCATTTAGTGTGTGTAAAAACATATTACCCCTAGCAGTATCACATGAATGGATTTTCCAGTTTATCTCTGGATAGTTAAAGTCTCCCATCACTACTATGTCTCCTACTCCTGCTGCTCTTTCACTTTGCTTCACTAACAATTCCTCATCAGACACATTAATACCAGGCGGCCTGTAGCATAACTCCAATAACTTTTTTATAGCTTTACCCTCGCATGCAATTTCTACCCATAACGTCTCAACAGTATTTACAGTCCCCTCTTGAATATCTTCCCGTATATGAGGTTTTAATAACGGCTTTACATAAAGACATACCCCTCCACCCCGTTTATTTAAGCGGTCTCTACTGAACAGCGTATAACCCTCTAGATTGACTGTCCAATCATGAGATTCATCCCACCAAGTTTCAGTAATGCCTATAGTATCATACTGTTTGCTTGCTGCAAGGATTTCTAGTTCCCCCTTTTTCCTGTAAGTCTTCTAGCGTTTACATACATACAACGAAGATCAGTATTTCCCCCTGTGCTAGGGACATCATTCTCTTTATGCAGCAACGGTCACCCATAATCGTTATTAGTGTTTTGGTAAAAACTTTTTTAATACCCATGTTAATACTCTTGCCGGCTGCTCTTTCCCTACCCCCTACTCCTCCCCCCTTTCATTCACTACCGCCACCCCACTATTCTCACTGCATGGTCTTACTGACCTATAGTTTCCTTCCATATTGCCTTACTGACCTATAGTTTCCTCCCATATTGTCTTACTGACCTATAGTTTCTCACTGTATTGTCTTACTGACCTATAGTTTCTCACTGTATTGTCTTACTGACCTATAGTTTCCTTCCATATTGCCTTACTGACCTATAGTTTCCTTCTTTATTGTCTTACTGACCTATAATTTCCTACTGTATTGTCTTACTGACCTATAGTTTCCTTCTGTATTGTCTTACGAACCAATAGTCTCCTACAGTATCGTTTTACTGACCTATAGTTTCCTTCTGTATTGTCTTACTGACCTATAGTTTCCTACTGTATTGTCTTACTGACCTATAGTTTCCTACTGTATTGACTTACTGACCTAGTTTCTTCTGTATTGTCTTACTGACCTATAGTTTCTTCTGTATTGTCTTGCTGACCTATAGTTTCTTCTGTATTGTTTTACTGACCTATAGTTTCCTTCTCTATTGTCTTGCTGACCTATAGTTTCTTCTGTATTGTTTTATTGACCTAGTTTCCTTCTGTAATGTCTTACTGACCTATAGTTTCTTCTGTATTGTTTTACTGACCTATAGTTTCTTCTGTATTGTTTTACTGACCTATAGTTTCCTTCTGTATTGTCTTACAGACCTATAGTTTCCTTCTGTATTGTCTTACTGACCTATAGTTTCTTCTGTATTGTTTTACTGACCTATAGTTTCCTTCTGTATTGTCTTACATACCTATAGTTTCTTCTGTATTGTCTTACTGACCTATAGTTTCTTCTGTATTGTCTTACTGACCTATAGTTTCTTCTGTATTGTCTTACTGACCTATAGTTTCTTCTGTATTGTCTTACTGACCTATAGTTTCCTACTGTATTGTCTTACAGACCTATAGTTTCTTCTGTATTGTCTTACTGACCTATAGTTTCTTCTGTATTGTCTTACTGACCTATAGTTTCTTCTGTATTGTCTTACTGACCTATAGTTTCCTACTGTATTGTCTTACTGACCTATAGTTTCTTCTGTATTGTTTTACTGACCTATAGTTTCCTTCTGTATTGTCTTACAGACCTATAGTTTCTTCTGTATTGTCTTACTGACCTATAGTTTCTTCTGTAATGTCTTAGTGACCTATAGTTTCTTACTGTATTGTCTTACTGACCTATAGTTTCTTCTCTATTGTCTTGCTGACCTATAGTTTCTTCTGTATTGTCTTACTGACCTATAGTTTCTTCTCTATTGTCTTGCTGACCTATAGTTTCTTCTGTATTGTCTTACAGACCTATAGTTTCCTATATACATAGTTTTCCTGTCTATGTATAGTAGGTATGGAAGGGATACCTACCATACATAGACAGTATATATAAGCCTCAGCCTCTCCCTTATGAAAATGATAATGAATAAGGTGTGTGTGTGGATACCATGCACATGTAACTGATTCTATTTACAGGAAACAATAGGGAGAGCCCACGGCTGTCTGGCAGTGTTCTAGATGGTAAAGTATTACACATATGAATATATTTCTTCTAAATAAAATATTTTTCACCCTGATTGATATAATACTGATAGTAAGACAATTCAGTCAATAGTAATCTTTCTTTTAATTAAGTAGGATCAATTTATATGAATTTTTAGTGAATATTTCTTAAAGGTTATATTTTATTTGCAATTAAGTTAACAAAGGTATCAAACTTGTCAAATTTCACGAACGTGTGGGCTGAGGACCACGTCGCCGCTCTGCAAAGTTGAGTAGTGGAATTGAATGGGAGCAGCATTTGGAAGGCATGCTGTTCCTTGTAGTGCCAATGGGAGATCCCTGGGGGTGACTCCCGGGTAAGTTAGCTCTCTGTCTGGAAGTGTTTTAGTAATAGCCTTTATCATGAGGCCTACTGTGACAAATTACATGGCGCTATGTGGGCACTGCCATTATGTAGGTTAGGACTGCTGTATCAGAGAAGGCGTGACGTGGCTCAGCAGCTAAACATGTGTTTGCAAACATTTGTGACTAATTCTCTGAATTTTATTACCAGATAGGTTCAGGTATGGTTACAGGGTCATTTTCAGCGTGCGGAAGGGAATTTGGGGGAGTGGATTTGCACCCACTCCTCTTTGTCTGTTGAGTAGTGGAAACACGTCTGGCAGCCGCCCATGAGGCACCCACTGATCTGGTGGTATAAGCACCCGTCTGAACCGTAACCTGTTTGCCACAGGAAATATAAGCTTGCCGAATGGCAAGTCGAATCCATCTAGACAAAGGCTGCTTAGATGCTGGCACCCCTTCTTTGGCCCATCATAAAGAACAAACAATGGTCCGACTTTCTGAAGGATGACGTAACTTGTACATATACCCTTAAAGCTCGGATAACATCCAAGGACACTTCCCCATCTGCGAGACCCTGAAAAGATGGGACCACAATTGGCTGGTTTACGTGAAACCAACCTTAGGAAGGAAACCTGCTCTTGTACGGAGTTCTGCCCTATCCTCATGAAACATTCATAGGACTCTTACACGATAAGGCTCCCAACTCAGAAACCCGCTTGGCCGAAACCAAGGCAATCAATAACGTGACCTTCCAAAAGAGATATTTCAGGGCTGTTCTTGCTAACGGCCCAAAAGTTGGAGATCTCAAAAATTCCAACACCAAATTTAAGTCCCATGGCACAGTGGTAGGACGAAAAAGGGGGTTGTATCCTCAGAACCCCCTGTAAAAAGGTTTGAACCTCTGGCAAGAATGCTAACCGCTTGTTGAAATAGTATAGAGAGAAACGAAATTTGAACCTTCAGAGGGCCCAGCCTCAGTCCTACATCTAGACCGGCCTGAAGGAAAAGTAGAAGTCTGGATAAGTGGAAGATCGTTGAATTCCACCCACATTCTTGACATAAGTCCATGTACCTCTTCCAAATCCTGTAGTAGTGCATGGCTGTCACCGGCTTCCTAGCGGCAAACATTGTATGAATGGTCGTTCTTGGTATCCTTCTGTTTCCTTAGATCCGGGTTTCATTAGTCACGCCGTTAAATGCAGCCTGTGCAGGTGTGGGTGTTGGAACAGTCCCTGAGATAGCAGGTCCTCCCTCTGAGGTAACCGCCAAGTATCTTCCACTAGTAACCCTCGCAGGTCTGAGTACCAACTCTTGCGGGGCTAATCTAGTGCGATTAGAAATGCCCACACTCGTTCTCGTTTCAACCGTTTCAGAACCCTGGGTATGAGTGGGAAAGGTGGAAAAATGTAAACCCTCCTGTAACACCAAGGAAGTGTTAATGCGTCCACTCCTTCTGCTGCTGGATCTTTTGTCCTGGACACATATCTAGGCAGCTGATGGTTTTGCCAAGACGCCATTAGATCGACTTGAGATAGACCACATCTCCTCACCACCATTTCGAAAATCCGTGGATGTAGGCACCACTCTCCCGGATGCATGTCCTGGCGGCTGAGATAATCTGCTTCCCAGTTTTCCACACCTGGAATGAACACTGCCGAGAGGATGATGTTCCGCCTTTCTGCCCACAAAAAGATCTTTGTGGCTTCCTTTAACGCCATCCTGCTCTTTGTTCCTCCTTGATGGTTTACGTAAGCCATCATCGTGACATTGTCCGACTGTATCTTTAAGTGTTGACCCATGACTAGGTCTGCGGCTAAGAGAAGCACATTGTAAACTGCTCTCAGTTGGAGAATGTTTATGGGTAGGCTGCTCTCCTGTAACGTCCATCCTTTATGTCCATGGATACCATGACCCCTCCATGTTCTAAACCCACAATAACTGACTGGATTTATTCCATCTTGAATCTGCAAACCGTTAGGAATTTGTTCCACTAGGACGGCACCCCAACCTCTGAGACTGGCGTCCGTTGTCAGGATCCTCCAATCCCAAATGCCGAATCTGTTGCCTGCTGCGAGATTCTTGTGCAACGACCACCAAATCAAGTAGGTTCGTATGCGTGGTGGATGCTGGATTCTTCGATATAGAAGCCAGTGCGAACCTGCTCCCTGAGCAATGAGTTTCATCTGGAATTGTCAGAAATGAAGTCCGCCGTACCGGAGAGCTGCGAACGACGCCACCCTCTTCTCGAGAAGTAACACAGAGGTGTAGAGAACCCGTCTGTGTCTTTAGTACCTGAGCCACTAACCTCTGTGGGTCCTAGATCTAGTTCTCTGGTAGGAATACTCTTAATTGTATCGTGTCCAAGATGAGATCAAGGAAATGAATCCGTGGAGTTGGCATGAGGTTGGATTTCTGGAAGTTCACAATCCACCCATGTTGAATGAGAAATTGATGAGATGTCTGAGCATCCTTTATCAGCTGTTTCTGAGATGAGGCCTTGATCAGTAGATCGTCTAAATAAGGTATGATCATGACCACCGGTGCAAATCTTAAGTAAGCTTGGTGAGGGGTCCAAATCGGGATATGAAGGTATTTTGCACTACCAAAAGTTTTTAATAAAATCCCGTTCCTCATTGAGGATCTGGGACTGGCGACTTAACCCTTTGTATGCATGAGTCTTTGAAGTTGCCTCCTGTAACGCTCCTGCTCACAACGGGCTGCAAATAAATGGACTGTGTGGACGCTCTTGTAACTATCCTGTAACCCTGGGAAATATCTGGTTGACCCAGACGTCTGGTGATGTTTTGGTCCAGGCGTCCCGAAAACCTTCCAACTCTGCGCCCCCCAAGGGGGACCCCAGGTGAGCAGGAAAACCGTCATGCCACGGGTTTGTCAGCAGGTCTGTTCTGCTTTTCTGGTGTCGACTATGAACGACCTCTACCTCTAGTTCCACGAGTCTGTTGCCACAAAACCTCTTCTGGCTCGGTACGACAGCGATCGAATGAATTTAAACACTGGTCCCGAGCAACCTCCTCTAACGTGTGACGTGGTGCTCGAGTAACAAGTAGGTAGAAAGGTAGATGTCACTGCAGTTGCCTGCGAAATCCACTTGTCTAACTCATCAAACATCATCTAACCCCCAAATGGAATAGCCTCTACTCTCTATAAAAGGGGAGCGGCGGAGGAGCTGCGCTGCTAGCCTACCAGGGCTTAAGTTATAAGGCAGCAGCGTATGAGAAGCCCTCGTACTAGCGCCGACTGCGGGAGGAAGTGTGCGGGGGATATAGCCCGGGTCCCGGCGAGTGCAGGGGAAGCTGCGGCTGCTAGCCACGAGGGATATGTTGTTTCAGCGGGAGGGGACGCTCTTTTCAAGCGCCCCGCTGTGTGTTTAAGAGGCGGCTGTGTCTCCCTCAGCCCTCCGTCTGTAGAGGAAGGAGGGGCGGACGGGGGAGCTGACATGAAGCGGGAGTGTATAGCCGGCCAGGGAGTGTTTTAGACCGTTTGTTCTGTTACAGCGGCAGCGGAAGGAGGGGGGCGGCGGGGAAGCTGCGCTGCTGAGTCCCAGGGCTTAGAGCCAGAAGGTAGCAGCATTGTGTGCGGTCCACGGGAGGAAGTCTGTCAAACTGCCTCCTGGATCCATGAAGAAGCTATGGTTACCGTAAGTGTAACTGTAACTAGGGCCCCTTTACAACCAGTACTCACTGCTGACTCTGCGCTCCGGATTTTCTGAGGAGAGATGCAGATCCCCTTTAGTAGGGATCATTGTCTCTCTATTCTGAAGACTTTCCTCCTCCTTTACATTAGGGTAACTCAGTCTCAGTACTGAAATGGAGGAGGAGCTCCCTTCTTGTGTTTGTACCTCCTTGGCACAATTTTTCAAACTGAGGGATGTGAAGGGGGAGGAGCCGGCTGTGGAGAAAATGCTAATTTTTAGATTGTGCCACACCTCCGGTTGCAAGCTTCACACCCCTACTGTATAAGACTCCAGTGTCCCCTAGTGGATGAAAGAGAAAGGAGGTTTACTTCTTTCTTTCCCGACCGCTCTTCTATGCAGAAGGGAAATATCTGCTGTTTATTGAGAGATGCTCCCTGTAAGGAATATAGAAATTTGCCACTTGTAGCTGAACGTGCAAAAGACCCCCACCCAATTTGTATCAGTTAAATTAAAGTCTCCCACGATTATGACTTCTCCCTTTAAAGCCATTTTAGTGATGTCCAACAATAGATTCCTGTCCAAATCCTGCCCCTGGTCAGGTGGTCTACAGATCACCCCAATGCGAATAATGTCCTTCTCCTCGGTTTCTGTGGTGACCCAAAGGTCTACTATATACAAGTAGTTATTTAATACCTGCATCATCTAACAAAATGAAGGTTATTTAATAAAAGGTTGCTAAACTGAGAAATGTAGATCCCATACAAATTAGACGCTCCACAAAAAACACACTACTACTTATATATGATTCCTAAAAATAAACTTCTCATAGTTACTTTTAATAACATTATAGTGTTGTGTGTAATAACTTTCTTCATGTGATGTTTGTCATGGATAGCCTTGTGTTATAAACACCCAACTGAGAACAGGGCTGATGGCGGAGGAGGGTGTAGGATAAGAGATTGCTGTAGTGACTGAGCAATGAGAATATGTGACTCTTCTGTAATAAGTGTTTATTACTCACCTGTGCTGATATCTGTAGGGATCTCCTCCTCCTTACACTGCTGATCACCCCTCACATACGTCTCTTCTTCTCCCTTCATATCTTCTGCCTTTATATCAGTCACATACGTCTCTTCTTCTCCCTCTGTATCTTCTGCCTTTATATCAGTCACATACGTCTCTTCTTCTCCCTCTGTATCTTCTGCCTTTATATCAGTCACATACGTCTCTTCTTCTCCCTCTATATCTTCTGCCTTTATATCAGTCACATACGTCTCTTCTTCTCCCTCTATATCTTCTGCCTTTATATCAGTCACATGCGTCTCTTCTTCTCCCACTGTATCTTCTGCCTTTATACGAGAAAGACGTTCTACCTACATAACCCAAAAAATACAATGGCATTTGTATACTGTTTGGTTAAATTGAGGTGAAACAGTATAATATCAGTGTACTATACGCACACAGCTTCTCTACACATTATATAGTGACAGTCACTTTGGTTTATTGGGGAGACCCTAAATCCCACCTACCTGATCCTCCTGTGGGATCCTGTGATTCTCCTCTGTACAATCCTGGGAATACAGAGGACGGGGACATCTCTCTGGGGTATCTCTGTTACTGGGCCCATCTGTAGGAGACACACAGTGACTGAGTACAGTGTATATATGTAATTATCAGATGATGTGTGTATATAGGGGCCCCCATACCTGCTCTCCCTTGTACAATACATGACAGTCTCCTCTTACCCAGTGATGTGAGGGGCCGGTGATTCTCCATCATCACGTCCTTGCACAGACCCCCTGTGTTCCTCTATATACTCCCCCTCCTGCATGGAGACATAGACAGTGACATCCTGACACCTTATAGGCACCTGACACACACAGTGATACAGTCATCACGCAGACACGTCCCCTGGTGTTACTGTATAATGTCCCATTACTAGCAGTCACCTCTCCAGCCATCACCCGGACATGTCCCCTGGTGTTACTGTATAATGTCCCATTCCCAACAGTCACCTCTCCAGTCATCACCCAGACACATCCCCCGGTGTTACTGTATAATGTCCCATTCCTAACAGTCACCTCTCCAGTCATCACCCAGAAACATCCACCGGTGTTACTGTATAATGTCCCATTCTCAGCAGTCACCTATCCACTCATCACCCAGACACGTCCCCTGGTGTTACTGTATAATGTCCCATTCCCAACAGTCACCTCTCCAGTCATCACCCAGAAACATCCACCGGTGTTACTGTATAATGTCCCATTTCCAGCAGTCACCTCTCCAGTCATCACCCAGACACGTCCCTCGGTGTTACTGTATAATGTCCCATTCCCGGCAGTTACCTCTCCAGCCATCACCCAGACACATCCCCCGGTGTTACTGTATAAAGTCCCATTCCCAGCAGTCACCTCTCCAGTCATCACCCAGACACGTTCCCTAGTGTTACTGTATAATGCCCCATTCCCAGCAGTCACCTCTCCAGTCATCACCCAGACACATCCCCTGGTGCTACTGTACTCCCAAGTCTCCTCAGACCCCAGTCACTTCCCTGTATTATAACTATAGATATAAATGACGTCACTGTGGCGCTCCCAGATCCCCTCACCTCCCCAGTCATGTCCCTGTGTTCTTACTATAGATATAAGTGACGTTATTGTGACACTTCCAGATCCCCTCACCTCCCCAGTCGTGTCCCTGTATTATTACTATAGATATAAGTGATGTCACTGTGACACTCCCAGATCTCCTCACCTACCCAGTTCATGTCCCTGTTTTATTACTATAGATATAAGTGACATTATTGAGATACTCCCAGATCCCCTCACCTCCCCAGTCGTGTCCCTGTATTATTACTATACATATAAGTGACGTTATTGTGACGTTCCCAGATCCCCTCACTTCCCCAGTCATGTCCCTGTATTATTACTATAGATATAAGTGATGTCACTTTGAGACTACCAGATCCCCTCACCTCCCCAGTCATGTCCCTGTATTATTACTATAGATATAAGTGACGTTATTGTGACACTTCCAGATCCCCTCACCTCCCCAGTCATTTTCCTGTATTATTACTATAGATAGAAGTAATGTCACTGTGACGCTCCCAGATCCCCTCACCTACCCAGTCATGTCCCGGTATTATTACTATAGATATAAGTGATGTCACTGTGACACTCCCAGATCTCCTCACCTACCCAGTCATGTCCCTGTTTTATTACTATAGATATAAGTGACATTATTGTGACGCTCCCAGATCCCCTCACCTCCCCAGTCATGTCCCTGTATTATTACTATACATATAAGTGACGTTATTGTGACGTTCCCAGATCCCCTCACTTCCCCAGTCATGTCCCTGTATTATTACTATAGATATAAGTGACGTTATTGTGACGCTCCCAGATCCCCTCACCTCCCCAGTCATGTCCCTGTACTATTACTGTAGTACCCTAGTGATCTGAAGGCCTTGGGACACTATGAGGGGGCAAATCAATGAATGAATGTGTAGATCTATAAGGTAATAGAGATGCTGCCAACTGATGTACACCATATATGTGATAATAACTTGGATCTTTCTAGTGATCCAATAATGTATAGTGTGTTTATGCATGTTATTATTCTGTGCCTGAAGGTGAGGGGACTCTGGCAAGCGCAGCGGAGATCGTGGAGAAGCTTCCAGAGGTCCCGTGTGCTGAGAGAGGTGGCTGGGCGCGTGTAGTGGCGGTTTTGTTGGTGGGCTGACTAAGGGGAGAGTAAAAGGCTGGCGGCTGAGACGAGGGAGCTTACAGGAAGGCGGTTCCCTGCGAGTGGGGGAAAGGAATTGGATGTCTCCCGCTGCGGATGAGAAGCGCTGTGTTAATTTCCCCTGGTGGACGCCGAGCAGGGACGTCCCGGTACCTGGTTGTCATGGAGAGTGCTGGGAGGCGGAGTGCTGGCGGGGCAGGCTAGTACATGGGAGGAGACCGCAGTTCGGGCAGCAGATACCAGGAGTCCAGCAGTAGCAGACAGTTTCCCCCCCGAGGCAGAGCTGTGTCCCTCATCCCATCCAACCTGCAGGGAGAGCCCGGTTGTTGGAGGAGGCGGAGTCGGGGGGAGGTCCAGACCGGGCACACTATCATTGTAAGTGCAGGATGCCCCCATATAAATCCTGCTAATCTGCATATTCCCCTATCAGCCTTTAACTATTAAAGTACCAGCCCCCAGCACAGTAACACAGGGACCAGCAGGATCGGTGGATCTGAGGAGTACAAATAGCACCTCTAGAGACTCCATATCCATTAGATAATGACCAGCCGGGTAGCAGTCATAAAGAGTGCGGAGGGTGCAGGGTCGCCTAAACTTGGAAATGATACACTAGGGAGACTAAGTACCCCTCGCCTATAAGAGACAAGTGCCAACAACCGGAATTCTGTATGTTCTGGAGCCACCCCCACGGATCTACAGTGGGGCTATGCTTATACTGGGACAGGTAACACAGATCATCACCCCACTATATGTAACGAGTAGATCACGGGTGTCAGGGATTCCAGGGTGGACAGCTCCACGTACTACCTTCCTGTTTCAGGTTGTCTAGGAGCGCTACAAGTAGATCTTCCATGGAAACCATGCTATTCATTGCCGGAAAGTAGGGATTTCTCAACAATCGTGAGGACAATTGCTCCAAGTGGAGAACCATATAACCCAGAGTACTTCTTATAGACAGACACGAAAGGGCCTCAACCGTGCACGATTATAGTAAGAGAACCCGGGTGGTTTTCAAACGCAGCCCCACAACTTTCTTGAGGAATCACATTTTCTGTATTGCATGCATTACCTTATGTATAGGTGGGGTATATTATTATGTATAGGTGGGGTATATTATTATGTATAGGTGGGGTATATTATTATGTATAGGTGGGGTATATTATTATGTATAGGTGGGGTATATTATTATGTATAGGTGGGGTATATTATTAGAATGGTTCATGGTTTGAGTATTATATGATATAACTGTATATAGTGGCCTATAACTTCTTGCATATTAAAACTAGTATACTTACCGGTGGAACTGTCTCCGTATCTGTGAAAGAGCCTGAAATCACAAAGGAAAGGTACGATAGGACTATGCACATTTATCTATCTGGTTACATCACATACCGACCACTACAGTGGTAGGGTATTTCTCAAGCGATTAGAGTATTGGGCTCTAAATAGCTTGGGTGGAGGCACATTGCACATATACACTGTACCCCAAGGAAAAAGAGGGGTTACATTACTATAGATATGTGATTTCACTGTGACACTCCCAGCTCCCCTCACCTCCCCAGTCATATCACTGTATTATTACTATAGATATGTGATGTCACTGTGACACTCCCAGATCCCATCACCTACCCAGTCATGTCCCTTTATTATTACTATATATATAAGTGATCTCACTGTGACACTCCCAGTTCCCCTCACCTCACCAGTCATGTCCCTGAATTATTACTAGAGATATAAGTGATGCCACTGTGACGCTCTCAGATCCCCTCACCTCCCCAGTCATGTCCCTGTTTTATTACTATAGATATAAGTGATGTCACAGTGACACTCCCAGGTGTGTGATATACATTTGCTTCATACTGCGCAATATATTCAATCCCAACAATTACATATAATAAAATTTATAATAATAATAATAATAATGACACAAAAGGCTGCACCCCAGTATAAAAATAATAACAGGTGTCTTTAAAAGCAGGACACCTCAGACCATTCCTCCAGTATTGTAGGACATCACCACCACTCCCAATGTATAATAATAATACCAGGACACCACAAGCTGCTCCCCCTGTATAATAATAATAAAAACAATAATAATAATAATAACAGGACACCACAGGCCGCTCCCCCTGTATAATAATAATAATAACAATAACAATAACAGGACACCACAGACCGCTCCGCCTGTATAATAATAATAACAACAATAATAATAACTGGACACCACAGGCCGCTCCCCCTGTATAATAATAATAACAGGACACCACAGACCGCTCCCCCTGTATAATAATAACAACAATAATAATAATAACTGGACACCATAGGCTGCTCCCCCTGTATAATAATAACAACAACAGGACAACACAGGCTGCTCCCCCTGTATAGTATAAAAAAATGGGACACCACAGGCTGCTCCCCCTGTATTATAATAATAATAACAGGACACCACAGGCTTCTCCCTCTGTATAATAATAACAGGACACCAAAGACTGCTCCCCCTGTATAGTAATACTAATAATAATAATAACAATAACAGGACACCACAGACCGTTTCCCCTGTATAATAACAATAATAATAACAACTGGACACCACAGGCCGCTCCCCCTGTATAATAATAATAATAACAACAGGACACCACAGGCCGCTCCCTCTGTATAATAATAACTGGACACCATAGGCTGCTCCCCCTGTATAATAATAACAACAGGACAACACAGGCTGCTCCCCCTGTATAGTATTAATAACAGGACACCACAGGCTGCTCCCCCTGTATAGTTTTAAAACTGAGACACCACAGGCTGCTCCCCCTGTATAATAATAATAACAACAGGACACCACAGGCTGCTCCCCCTGTATAATAATAATAACAGGACACCACAGGCTGCTCCCCCTGTATAGTATTAATAACAGTACACCAAAGGCTGCTCACCCTGCATAATAATAATAATAACAGGACACCACAGGCTGCTCCCCTGTATAATAATAATAACAGGACCCCACAGGCTGCTCCCTCTGTATAATAATAATAATAATAATAATAATAATAATAATAATAATAATAACAACAACAGGGCACCACAGGCCGCTCCCTCTGTATAATAATAATAATAATAATAACAGGACACCACAGACCGCTCCCCCTGTATAATAATAACAACAATAATAATAATAACTGGACACCATAGGCTGCTCCCCCTGTATAATAATAACAACTGGACAACACAGGCTGCTCCCCCTGTATAGTATTAATAACAGGACACCACAGGCTGCTCCCCCTGTATTGTTTTAAAAATGGGACACCACAGGCTGCTCCCCCTGTATTATAATAATAACAGGACACCACAGGCTGCTCCCCCTGTATAATAATAACAGGACACCAAAGACTGCTCCCCCTGTATAGTAATAATAATAATAATAACAATAACAGGACACCACAGACCGCTTCCCCTGTATAATAACAATAATAATAACTGGACACCACAGGCCGCTCCCCCTGTATAATAATAATAATAATAACAGGACACCACAGGCCGCTCCCTCTGTATAATAACTGGACACCATAGGCTGCTCCCCCTGTATAATAATAACAACAGGACAACACAGGCTGCTCCCCCTGTATATTATTAATAACAGACACCACAGGCTGCTCCCCCTGTATAGTTTTAAAAATAAGACACCACAGTCTGCTCCCCCTGTATAATAATAATAACAGGACACCACAGGCTGCTCTCCCTGTATAATAATAATAACAGGACACCACAGGCTGCTCCCCCTGTATAGTATTAATAACAGTACACCAAAGGCTGCTCACCCTGCATAATAATAATAACAGGACACCACAGGCTGCTCCCCTGTATAATAATAATAACAGGACACCACAGGCTGCTCCCCTGTATAATAATAATAACAGGACACCACAGGCTTCTCCCCCTGTATAGTAATAATATCGGGACACCACATGCTGCTCCCCCTGTATAGTAAGACGCCATTACCTGATCTCCACGGACACTGGGAGGCTGCAGCAGTCGATGAAAACTAATTTCCTGTATGTGGAACGCACAGTCCGGAAATAAGGTGGAACGCACAGGCAGGAAGTAAGGCATGATTGGCAAAGGCTGCTTACTGGTTACTGGCCCCTCCCCTCCTTCACCCTGCCAACAGCCCCGCCCTCTGTAAATACAATTGCCATATATGTCCTCAGTGCAGGAGGCCGGCGGCCATTTTCTTGTAGACCAGTCTGGCAGAAGCAATAGGTTCCCTGAGCGTGTAGTGACGTCAGGAGCGGCGGCCATTTCCCCCTGGTCTGTGAGCTGCCGCCTTATCCTCCAGGTAATGTCCCCGACATCCCACCTGTCTCCTGCCCCCAACCTCTCCCAATACCCCCTCTCCTGCCCCCAACCTCTCCCAATACCCCCTCTCCTGCCCCCAACCTCTCCCAATACCCCCTCTCCTGCCCCCAACCTCTCCCAATACCCCCTCTCCTGCCCCCAACCTCTCTTAATACCCCCTCTCCTGCCCCCAACCTCTCTTAATACCCCCTCTCCTGCACCCAACCTCTCCTAATACCCCCTCGCCTGCCCCAACCTCTCCTAATACCCCCTCTCCAGCCCCATCCTCTCTTAATACCCCCTCTCCTGCCCCAACCTCTCCTAATACCCCCTCTCCTGCCCCAACCTCTCCTAATACCCCCTCTCCTACCTCTCATAATACCCCCTCTCCTGCCCCATCCTCTCCTAATACCCCATTTCCTGCCCCATCCTCTCCTAATACCCCCACTCCTGCCCGAACCTCTCCTAATACCCCCTCACCTGTCCCAACCTCTCCTAATACCCCCTCTCCTGCCCCCAACCTCTCCTAGTACCCCCTCTCTTGCCCCCAACCTATCCTAATACCCCCTCTCCTTCCCCTGACATTCTACTAATGCCCCCTCACCTAATGCCCTTCTATTGCCCTCTCTCCTGCCACTGACATTGTCCTAATGCCCCCTCACCTGCGGCCCCTGACATTGTCCTAATGCCCCCATACCTGCGGCCCCTGACATTGTCCTAATGCCCCCATACCTGCGGCCTCTGACATTGTCCTAATGCCCCCTCACCTGCTGCCCCTATATTCTCCTAATACCCCCTCACCTGCTGCCCCTATATTCTCCTAATACCCCCTCACCTGCTGCCCCTATATTTTCCTAATACCCCCTCACCTGCTGCCCCTATATTTTCCTAATACCCCCTCACCTGCGGCCCCTGACATTGTCCTAATGCCCCCATACCTGCGGCCTCTGACATTGTCCTAATGCCCCCTCACCTGCGGCCCCTGACATTGTCCTAATGCCCCCATACCTGCGGCCCCTGACATTGTCCTAATGCCCCCTCACCTGCTGCCCCTATATTCTCCTAATACCCCCTCACCTGCTGCCCCTATATTCTCCTAATACCCCCTCACCTGCTGCCCCTATATTTTCCTAATACCCCCTCACCTGCTGCCCCTATATTTTCCTAATACCCCCTCACCTGCTGCCCCTATATTTTCCTAATACCCCCTCACCTGCCCCTATATTCTCCTAATACCCCCTCACCTGCGGCCCCTGACATTGTCCTAATGCCCCCATACCTGCGGCCTCTGACATTGTCCTAATGCCCCCTCACCTGCGGCCCCTGACATTGTCCTAATGCCCCCATACCTGCGGCCCCTGACATTGTCCTAATGCCCCCTCACCTGCTGCCCCTATATTCTCCTAATACCCCCTCACCTGCTGCCCCTATATTCTCCTAATACCCCCTCACCTGCTGCCCCTATATTTTCCTAATACCCCCTCACCTGCTGCCCCTATATTTTCCTAATACCCCCTCACCTGCCCCTATATTCTCCTAATACCCCCTCACCTGCTGCCCCTGACATTCTCCTAATGCCCCCACACCTGCTGCCCCTGCATTCTCCTAATGCCCCCTCACCTGCTGCCCCTGACATTGTCCTAATGCCCTCTCACCTGCGGCCCCTGACATTGTCCTAATGCTTCCTCACCTGCGGCCCCTGACATTGTCCTAATGCCCCCTCACCTGCGGCCCCTGACATTGTCCTAATGCCCTCTCACCTGCGGCCCCTGACATTCTCCTAATACCCCCTCACCTGCGGCCCCTGACATTATCCTAATGCCCCCTCACCTGCGGCCCCTGACATTGTCCTAATGCCCCCTCACCTGCGGCCCCTGACATTGTCCTAATGCCCCCTCACCTGCGGCCCCTGACATTGTCCTAATGCCACCTCACCTGCGGCCCCTATATTCTCCTAATGCCCCCTCACCTACGGCCCCTATATTCTCCTAATGCCCCCTCACCTGCGGCCCCTATATTCTCCTAATGCCCCCTCACCTGCTGCCCCTATATTCTCCTAATACCCCCTCACCTGCCCCTATATTCTCCTAATAGCCTCCCACCTGCCCCTATATTCTCCTAATACCCCCTCACTTGCTGCCCCTGACATTCTCCTAATGCCCCCTCACTTGCTGCCCCTGACATTCTCCTAATGCCCCCTCACTTGCTGCCCCTGACATTCTCCTAATGGCCCCTCACCTGCTGCCCCTGACATTCTCCTAATGGCCCCTCACCTGCTGCCCCTGACATTCTCCTAATGCCCCCTCACCTGCTGCCCCTGACATTCTCCTAATGCCCCCTCACCTGCTGCCCCTGACATTCTCCTAATGCCCCCTCACCTGCTGCCCCTGCATTCTCCTAATGCCCCCTCACCTGCTGCCCCTGACATTCTCCTAAAGCCCCCTCACCTGCTGCCCCTGACATTCTCCTAATGCCCCCTCACCTGCTGCCCCTGCATTCTCCTAATGCCCCCTCACCTGCTGCCCCTGACATTCTCCTAATGCCCCCTCACCTGCTGCCCCTGACATTCTCCTAATGCCCCCTCACCTGCTGCCCCTGACATTCTCCTAATGCCCCCTCACCTGCTGCCCCTGCATTCTCCTAATGCCCCCTCAGCTGCTGCCTATGCGTTCTCCTAATGCCCCTTCACCTGCTGCCCCTGCATTCTCCTAATGCCCCCTCACCTGCTGCCCCTGACATTCTCCTAAAGCCCCCTCACCTGCTGCCCCTGACATTCTCCTAATGCCCCCTCACCTGCTGCCCCTGCATTCTCCTAATGCCCCCTCACCTGCTGCCCCTGACATTCTCCTAATGCCCCCTCACCTGCTGCCCCTGACATTCTCCTAATGCCCCCTCACCTGCTGCCCCTGACATTCTCCTAATGCCCCCTCACCTGCTGCCCCTGCATTCTCCTAATGCCCCCTCACCTGCCGCCCCTCACATTCTCCTAATGCCTGCTGCCCCTGACATTCTCCTTATTAATGCCCCCTCTCCTGCCCCTGACATTGTCCTAATGCCCCATCACCTGCTGCCCCTGACACTCTCCTAATGCCTCCTCACCTGCTGCCCCCTGCCTGTCACCTGCTACCCCCTGCCTGTACCTTACCACCCCGTCTGTCACCCGCCTCTCCTGCCACCCCCTGCCTCTACCCTGCCACTCCTGCCTGTCACCCACCTCTCATGCCATCCCCTGCCTGTCATTTGTTACTCCCTGTATGTCACCCGCCTCTGCTGACGCCCCTGCCTGTCACCCACCTCTCATGCCATCCCCTGCATGTCATCTGCCTCCCCCTGCCACTCGCTGCCTGTCACCCACCTTTCCTTCCACCTCCTGCCTGTACCCTGCCACCCGCCTCTCCTGCCGCCCCCAGTCTATACCCTACCACCCCATCCTGTACCTTACCACCCCCTGTCTGTCACCCACTTCTCATGCCGTCCACTGCCTGTCATCTGCCCCTCCCTGTATGTCACCTGCCTCTCCTGCCACCCCCTGCATGTCACCCACCTCTTATGCCATCCCTTGCATGTCATCTGCCACTCCCTGTATGTCACCCGCCTCTCCTGCCACACCCTGCCTCTACCCTGCCACCCGCTGCCTGTCACCCACCTCTCCTGCCACCCCCTGCCTGTCACCCACCGCTCCTGCCACCCCCTGCCTGTACCCTACCACCCCCTGCCACCCTGTCTGTCACCCGCCTCTCTTGCCACCACCTGCCGTCCTCAGTCTATACCCTACCACCCTGTCCTGTACCCTGCCAGTCGTCTGCAGCCGCTTGCCAGTTGCCTGACACTCCTGCTGCCCCCTGCCTCTCCTACCACCCCCTGTCTGTCACCTGCCACCCCTGCCTCTCCTACCACCCCCTGTCTGTCACCTGCCACCCCTGCCTCTCCTACCACCCCCCTGCCCATCACCTGCCACTTTCCTGCCTCTACTACCACCCGCTGTCTTTCACCTGCCACCGCCTGTCTTACCTGTGCCTCTCTGCCTGTATCTTTCCTCCATTGCCTCTTCTACCACCCCCTGCCCATCATCTTCCACCACCTGCATCTCCTGCCACCCACATGTCCGTCACCTGGCTCTCCTGCTTGCACCCTGCTGCCTCACCTGCAGCCCCCTACTCATCACCTGCATCTGCCTGGCTGTACCCTGATGCATCTTCCTCTCCTGCCACCCCCTTTTCATCACCTGCTGTCCCCCCTGACTGTCACCTGGCATTCCCCCCATGGCTGTCACCTGTCGTTCCCCCACCCCTGGCCGTCACCTGTCGTTGTTCTCGAGTTGTGTGACCTTGTGGCTTTATGGGGGTGAGGTTGCATGACCGGTGGCTTTATGGGAGTGAGGTTGCGTGACCGGTGGCAGCATGGGGGTGAGGTTGCGTGACCGGTGGCTGCATTGGGGGTATAACCAGCAGGCACAGCATAGTGAGGGTGGGATGTGTGATTGTAGCTGCATAAGGGTGGGGTGTGTGACCAGTAGGCACATCAGTGAGGGTGGTATGTTTGACCGGTGGCTGCATGGGGGAGCGGTGCGTGTCAGGTGGCTGCATGGGTGCAGGGTAGGTGTCAGTAGGCACATCAGTGAGGGTAGGATGCGCACAGATCACAGTTTGGTTGTGGTGGGAGAAGTGTGCACAGCAGAAGTGAGGGTAGAACGCTCCGCACACATGGGGTTGGGTGTACCTGTGCATCAGTGACGTGCGGGGAGACGGAGCTTTTCCTGTCATACTAACATATACGCCACAGTTTTGACTGTATACAGTATATAAAAAATACAAAGAACATATAAATATCATCTTTGTATTATTCTAATAATTTCTGTAGTCAAAGGTCTGAAGTAAAAATTCTATGGTAGGTGAGGCAGTGCCCCCCCCCCCCCTCCCCCTCTCCACCTACCTTACCCGCACTCGCCAAATTTATACTCCTCCTCCTGTGTATAATGCCCAAATGTGTATATACTGCTGCACCTGTGTACAATGCCCACGTGTATATACCTCTGCACCTGTGTATAATGCCCACGTGTGTATACCTCTGCACCTGTGTATAATGCCCACGTGTATATACCGCTGCACCTGTGTGTAATGCTCACGTGTGTATACCTCTGCACCTGTGTCCAATGCCCACGTGTGTATACCTCCACCTGTGTCCAATGCCCACGTGTGTATACCTCCACCTGTGTCCAATGCCCACGTGTGTATACCTCTGCACCTGTGTACAATGCTCACGTGTGTATACCTCTGCACCTGTGTATAATGCCCACGTGTGTATACCTCTGCACCTGTGTATAATGCCCACGTGTATATACCTCTGCACCTGTGTATAATGCCCACGTGTATATACCGCTGCACCTGTGTATAATGCTCACGTGTGTATACCTCTGCATCTGTGTCCAATGCCCACGTGTATATACCTCTGCACCTGTGTATAATGCCCACGTGTGTATACCTCTGCACCTGTGTATAATGCCCACGTGTGTATACCTCTGCACCTGTGTATAATGCCCACGTGTGTATACCTCTGCACCTGTGTCTAATGCTCACGTGTGTATACCTCTGCACCTGTGTCTAATGCCCACGTGTGTATACCTCTGCACCTGTGTCTAATGCCCACGTGTGTATACCTCTGCACCTGTGTCTAATGCCCACGTGTATATACCTCTGCACCTGTGTATAATGCCCACGTGTGTATACCTCTGCACCTGTGTATAATGCCCACGTGTGTATACCTCTGCACCTGTGTATAATGCCCACGTGTGTATACCTCTGCACCTGTGTATAATGCCCACGTGTGTATACCTCTGCACCTGTGTATAATGCCCACGTGTGTATACCTCTGCACCTGTGTCCAATGCCCACGTGTGTATACCTCTGCACCTGTGTCCAATGCCCACGTGTGTATACCTCTGTACCTGTGTCCAATGTCCACGTGTGTATACCTCTGCACCTGTGTCCAATGCCCACGTGTGTATACCTCTGCACCTGTGTCCAATGCCCATGTGTGTATACCTCTGCACCTGTGTCCAATGCCCACGTGTGTATACCTCTGCACCTGTGTATATAGCCCACGTGTGTATACCTCTGCACCTGTGTCCAATGCCCACGTGTGTATACCTCTGCACCTGTGTCCAATGCCTACGTGTGTATACCTCTGCACCTGTGTCCGATGCCCACGTGTGTATACCTCTGCACCTGTGTGTAATCCTTGGGCTCATATATTGTGTGTAAATCTGGCTCTGGTACTAGCCAGTGCCTCCTGATAAATGTACCTCACCGCACGTCCCTGGTGTGTATGTCTGGTAGGTACATTGAGTAGAAAGAAGGTAACCATAATGCAGAGGTAAGTGTGCCCGTTATAGGACAGGTGCACTGTGTGGGTTGGGATGAGTGTGTCTATTGGCACAATAGTAATAATACAGGGACATGACTGGGGAGGTGAGGGGATCTGGGAGTCTCAGTGACATCACATATCAATAGTAATAATACAGGGACATGACTGGAGAGGTGAGTGGATCTGGGAGCGTCACAGTGAAATCACTTATCTATAGTAATAATACAGGTACATGACTGGGGAGGTGAGGGGAACTGGGAGCGTCACAGTGAAATCACTTATCTATAGTAATAATACAGGTACATGACTGGGGAGGTGAGGGGAACTGGGAGCGTCACAGTGACATCACTTATCTATAGTAATAATACAGGGACATGACTGGGGAGGTGAGGGGATCTGTGAGTATTTACAGTGATGTCTCCCCCATTTCGCAGGGTTACGCAGTAGTGAAGAAGACATCCGGTGAGTGTGAGACACCGAGCAGCCATCCCCGTGTGTCAGGAGGACTGCGCAGGACCCAGTGCCCCATCACGGTGCCTCCACCTCACTCACTGACACATGAGACACATTGACCAGAAGATCCTGGAACTCCCTAACAAGATCATTCAGCTGATGACTGGAGAGGTGACTGCTGGGAATAGGACATTATACAGTAACACCAGGGGATGTGTCTGGGTGATGACTGGAGAGGTGACTGCTGGGAATTGGGCATTATACAGTAACACTGGGGGACGTGTCTGGGTGGTGACTGGAGAAGTGACTGCTGGGAATGGGACATTATACAGTAACACTGGGGGACGTATCTGGGTGGTGACTGCTGGGAATGGGACATTATACAGTAACACCGGGGTATGTGTCTGGGTGATGACTGGAGAGGTGACTGCTGGGAATGGGGCATTATACAGTAACACCAGGGGATGTGTCTGGGTGATGACTGGAGAGGTGACTGCTGGGAATGGGACATTATGCAGTAACACCAGGGGATGTGTCTGGGTGATGACTGTATCACTGTGTGTTTTAGGTTCCTATAAGGTGTCAGGATGTCACTGTCTATGTCTCCATGCAGGAGGTGGAGTATATAGAGGAACACAGGGGTCTGTACAAGGACGTGATGATGGAGAATCACCGGCCCCTCACATCACTGGGTAAGAGGAGACTGTCATGTATTGTACAGGGGGAAGCAGGTATGGGGGCCCCCTATATACACACATCACCTGATAATCACATACATACACTGTACTCAGTCACTGTGTGTCTCCTACAGATGGGCCCAGTAACAGAGATACCCCAGAGAGATATCCCCGTCCTCTGTATTCCCAGCATTGTACAGAGGAGAGTCACAGGACCCCACAGGAGGATCAGGTAGGTAGGATTTAGGGTCTCATCCAATATACCAAAGTGATCATCACTATATGATCTGTAGAGGAGCTGTGTGTATTATACACTGATATTACACTGTTTCACCTCAGTTTAATCTGACTGTATGCAAATGTCATTATAGGTTGGTTTTTTTTATTTGTAGGTAGAACGTCTGTCTAATATTAAAACAGAAGATACAGAGGGAGAAGAAGAGACTTATGTGACTGATATAAAGGCAGAAGATATAGAGGGAGAAGAAGAGACGTATGTGACTGATATAAAGGCAGAAGATATAGAGGGAGAAGAAGAGACGTATGTGACTGATATAAAGGCAGAAGATATAGAGGGAGAAGAAGAGACGTATGTGACTGATATGAAGGCAGAAGATATAGAGGGAGAAGAAGAGACATATGTGACTGATATAAAGGCAGAAGATATAGAGGGAGAAGAAGAGACGTATGTGACTGATATAAAGGCAGAAGATATAGAGGGAGAAGAAGAGACGTATGTGACTGATATAAAGGCAGAAGATATAGAGGGAAAAGAAGAGACGTATGTGACTGATATGAAGGCAGAAGATATAGAGGGAGAAGAAGAGACGTATGTGAGGGGTGATCAGCAGTGTAAGGAGGAGGAGATCCCTACAGATATCAGCACAGGTGAGTAATAAACATTTATTACAGAAGTCACATATTCTCCTTCCTCAGTCACTACAGCAATCTCTTATACTACACCCTTCTCTGTCAGTACACACTAATGTGGAATATGTATTTCTGCTGCGGGGTACACTGGGCTCCACAGGGAATGACATTGGCATGTAGAGTAGGCTCTTGATCCGATGCACCAACAGGCTCAAAGCTTTGACCTTCTTCCCAGAATGCATAGAGCCGCCTCCTCTATAACCCCACCTTTGTGCACAGAAGCTCAGTTTTGTAGTTGGTGCCATGCAGTAAGCAGGCATACAACACGGGGGCTGCAGCCCTAGGAAAAAGCTTTTTAAAGAAATTCACGCCTCACAAGAAGATGCTGGCTCACTACCCGCTCGCTGCTGAGCTAAGTAAAAATTGGGAATCACACCCGCCAGTGGATTCACAGGTGGCGCAGCTGGTGGTATCCTCAGCTCTGCCCGTAACTATTGTCACGTCCCTGAGAGAGCCGACGGATAAGCGTGTGGAGGGTTGTTTAAAGGCAATTTACACTCTAAGTGGTGCTGCACATAGGCCCACCATTGCAGCGATATGGGCTGCAGAAGCTGTGGAAGCGTGAGCTCAGGAGCTGGAGGCGGAGTTGCCGTCCAACGCTTCTGATCATGCTAGACAATGCTTGTCATATATTGTCACAGCGAGTCATTACATTAAGGAGGCAGCTTCGGATACAGGTATTCTGGCAGCCAAGGTTTCTACTACGTCCATACTGGCTCGCCGGATTCTATGGTTGCGGTCCTGGTCCGTGGATCTGGATTCTAAGAAAACCCTGGAGGTACTCCTGTTTAAGGGAGACATTCTTTTTGGGGAAGACCTCAACAAGATAGTGGCTGACTTAGCTTCTGCTAAAACAACGTGTCTACCTAGTACTGCCCCTTCGGTGCCGAAGGCTAAGAGTACTCCCTTTTGTCCTTCAGGGTAAGCAAAGGGTCAGGCGTACTCGAAACAGGTACGCACTTCCAAACCAAATAAGCCCAAACTGGCCTGGGCTACCCATCAGCCTGCTTCCAAAACTAAAAAGCCTGCCGCATGGGGGATCCCAGGGTGGGGGGCCGAATTCTAGGGTATACCCAGGAATGGTTGAAGACCACTTCCGATGCCTGGGTACGGGAAGTCGTCACTTGAGGTTACACCGTATCCTTCAAAAATCACCCCCCTCATAGATTTTGCCTGACAGACATCCCTTCAGATCAGGTAAAGGCAAAAACTCTTCATTCGGTGGTACATTCCCTACTGGACACAAGAGTGGTAGTACAGGTGCCTCTGGCTCAGAGAGGCAAGGGGTACTATTCACCGCTGTTCCTAGTCCCGAAACCGAATGGGTCTTCCCGGCCCATTCTCAACCTCAAGTCCTTGAACAAATTTGTGAAGGTCTCCAAGTTTCGTATGGAAACTCTTCGCTCTATTGTTCTGGCATTGGAACCTGGGGATTATATGGTCTCCCTGGACATACAGGATGCTTACCTGCATATTCCCATTGCAATGTCGCATCAGCAATACCTGAGGTTTGCGGTTGGCAACCTCCATTACCAATTTTGGGCGTTACCCTTTGGTTTGACCACGGCTCCGCAAGTCTTCACCAAGGTTCTGGTGGTCATGACGGCTGTGCTCCGCCGTCAAGGGGTCAGGATCGTACCGTACCTGGACGACTTGTTGATCCTGGCAAATTCCCCAGAAACTCTCCTACGCCATCTGCATCTGACTATCCAGTTTCTGCAAGCCCACGGGTGGCTCATCAACTGGAAGAAATCTTCCCTGGCCCCTGCTTGGAGCATGGTGCACCTGTGGGCAGAGGCGGATTGGCCACAGGGCTTGCAGGGAAGATTCCCGGTGGGCCGACGCACCCGTGGGGCCTATTTTGTTTGAGGACATGTGATCCTTTTTATAGACATAATGAATAAGATACAAAATAATTTGCATATATGAAAATGACTTTGCCACTTAGCCTGTGATTGCAGATGATCTAGTGTATGCTCTGTCTGCCTGCTTGGCTGACATATAAGATTGAGTGAATAGTGATTGGGATACGGTTGGTGTAATAAGCAAGAAAATATATCTACCTAAAGAATGATATCGTTTCCTAAATTCTGAAGGTGTATCATATAATGTGCTCATAATATTTAATTTTATTTATTTTTAACTTCCCCCTTGATGCTGGACCTGCCCACTATCTGGAAAGTCTTGGGTGGAGGGTGCTGCTGCCATGGCCCATGGCTACACCTTACACCTCTGGTGCTGCCCATGTGGGGCCACTAGTACATATTTTTCCAGGGATGCTTTTTGTTCCCAATCCGCTCCTGCCTGTGGGCGTTGTTGGACACTCACAACCAGCAGTTGTTTTTGTCTCAGGAGAAAGTCCTGAAGCTTCAGGACAGGATTCGATGCTCCCTATCTTGTCCGCAAGTGTCGATACATTCGGCAATGCAAATGCTAGGTCTCATGGTGTCTGCTTTCAACATGGTGGAGTATGCTCAATTCCATTCCTGCCCTCTGCAGAAGCTAATTCTTACCAAGTGGGACTGCTTGTCTCACCGTATCAGGTCTCAAATGATCTCCTTGTCTCCGGAGGTCCATCTGTCACTGAGCTGGTTGCTTCAGGACCAACGATTTAGCAGGGGTCGTTCCTTCTGGATCTCCAGCTGGGTCCTTCTGACGACTGATGCCAGTCTGAGAGGTTGAAGTGCTGTGTTGGAACAACACTCCCTTCAGGGTTGGTGGACCAAGGAGTCGTCTCTCCTCCTGATAAACATTCTGGAATTGCGGGCGGTGTTCAACTCATTGAACTTGGTCCTCATTTAATACAGAACAGACCTGTTCAAGTACAGTCGGACAAATCCACCACGGTGGCGTGCATCAATCATCAAGGCGGCACTCAAAGCCACATGGCATTGAGGGAAGTATCACGGATTGTTCAGTGGGTGGAACGTCATCTGTCAGCCATATCGACAGTGTTCATTCCGGGGGTCCTAAACTGAGAAGCGGACTTTCTCATTCGTCAGGACGTACATGCCAGAGAGTGGAGCCTCCATCCAGAAGTGTTTCAACTCCTCGTGGACAAGTGGGGCCTTCCAGATGTGGACCTGATGGCATCTGGACACAATCACAAAATTCTGGTCTTCAGAGCAAGGACAAGGGATCCTCAAGCAGCGTTCGTGGACGCACTGGCAATTCCATGGAACTTTCGGCTGCCATACATGTTCCCTCCGGTGTCACTCCTGCCCAGAGTAATAAGGAAGTTCAAGAAAGAAGGAGGAATCCTACTTCTGATCGCTCCAGCGTGGCCCAGATGGCATTGGTTCTCAGACCATCAGGGTCTCTCGACAGAGAATCCCCTTCTACTTCCGCAGTGTCCAGATTTCCTCATTCAGGGCCCCTGTGTATATCAGAATTTAGCCCGATTGGCTTTGACGGCGTGGCTTTTGAAACTTCCGTCTTGAAGGCCAAAGGATTTTCTGAGGCGGTCATTCAAACCATGTTGAAGGCCCGGAAACCGACCTCTGCTCGGATTTACCATAGGGTCTGGAATTTTTACTTTGCTTGGTGTGTATCTAATAATTATGACGCTTACAAGTTTAGTACGGCCAAACTTTTGGCCCCTCTACAACAGGACCTGGACTTGGGCCTTCGTCTGGCCTCCATCAATGTTTATATTTCTGCCTTGTCGGTTTGGTTCCAGAGAAAAATTGTGACCTTACCTGATGTGCATACATTCACTCAGGGTGTGTTGCGGATTCAACCTCCTTATGTCCCATCTGTGGCTCTTTGGGACCTGTCGGTGGTTCTGGAGGCGTTGCAAGGGTCTCTGTTTGAGCCTCTTGAATCTGCAGACCTTAAGTGGCTTTCCCTTAAGGTATTGTTTCTGCTGGCTATTGCCTCTGCTAGACAGGTGTCTGATTTGGGTGCCTTGTCTTGTAGGTTACCTTATCTGATTTTTCACCGTGATCGGGCGGTTCTTAGAACACGTCCCGGGTATTTACTGAAGGTGGTGTCTTCTTTCCACCTTAATCAGGAAATCATGGTTCCGGCCTTTGTCTCTCCTGACTTGTCTTCCAAAGAGAGGTCTTTGGATGTGGTATGGGCTCACTGTATCTATGTGAAGAGGACAGCTCCCGTCAGGAAGTCGGATTCTCTCTTTGTTCTGTTTTGGTTTTCACAAACGTGGCTGGCCAGCTCACAAGCAGACCCTGGCCAGATGGATTAGAATGGTGATTGCACATGGTTATGTACAGGCTGACCTTCCAGCTCTTGCTACCATAAAGGACCTTTCTACTCGGTCGGTTGGACCTTCTTGGGTGGCCCGCCGTGGTGCGACCCTTGAACAAATGTGCAAGGTGGCTACGTGGTCCTCAGTGAACACGTTCATAAGGTTCTATGCCTTTGATACTTCCGCCTCCTTCTATGCCTTTGATACTTCCGCCTCCCAGGATGCTTCCTTTGGATGCCGGGTTCTTGTGCCCGCTACAGTGCGTCCCCTCCGATAAGGAACTGCTTTAGGACATCCCCAATGTCATTCCCTGTGTACCCCGCAGCAGAAAATAAGATTTATGGTAAGAACTTGTTGTTAAATCTCTTTCTGCGAGGTACACTGGGCTCCACAGGGCGCCCACCCTGATGCACTTAGCTTTTTTGGGTTGGTATGGCATTAGCCGCTGACACTTTCTCCTGTCATGAGTGTGAGTGTGAGTGTGTGTGTCTGTGTGTGTGTGGCTACTAACAGTTGTCTCTTTTCCTTGCTACTGCATTGGACTATTTAACAAAAACTGAGCTCCTGTGCACGGAGGCGGGGTTATAGAGCAGGCGGCGTTATGCTTTCTGGGAAGAAGGTCAAAGCTTTGAGCCTGTTGGTGCCTCGGATCAAGATCCTATTCTACACCCCAATGTAATTCCCTGTTGAGCCCAGTGTACCTCGCAGAAAGAGCTTTAACAACGGTAAGTTCTTACCATAAATCTCATTTGGAGTCATGAGCCATCAGCCTCTATTATACTCCTGCTCTCCTCCTCATATCATGTCACTGTGTGTTACCAGCCCAGAGATCTGACCAGTCTCCTCCCCACACTCTCTCTGGTGTATCTCATACATGAGGAGCCATCAGTCCCTATTATACTCCTGCTCTCCCCCTCACATCATGTCACTGTGTGTTACCAGCCCAGAGATCTGACCAGTCTCCTCCCCACACTCTCTCTGGTGTATCTCATACATCAGGAGACATCACCCCTATTATACTCCTGCTCTCCCCCTCACATCATGTCACTGTGTGTTACCAGCCCAGAGATCTGACCAGTCTCCTCCCCACACTCTCTCTGGTGTATCTCATATATCAGGAGCCATCAGCCCCTATTATACTCCTGCTCTCCCCCTCACATCATGTCACTGTGTGTTACCAGCCCAGAGAGCTGACCAGTCTCCTTCCCCACTCTCTCGTGTATCTCATACATCAGGAGCCATCAGCCCCTATTATACTCCTGCTCTCCCCCTCACATTATGTCACTGTGTGTTACCAGCCCAGAGATCTGACCAGTCTCCTCCCCACACTCTCTGGTGTATCTCATACATCAGGAGCCATCAGCCCCTATTATAATCCTGCTCTCCACTCACATCATGTCACTGTGTGTTACCAGCCCAGAGATCTGACCAGTCTCCTCCCCACACTCTCTGGTGTATCTCATACATCAGGAGACATCAGCCACTATTATACTCCTGCTCTCCCCCTCACATCATGTCACTGTGTGTTACCAGCCCAGAGATCTGACCAGTCTTCTCCCCACACTCTCTGGTGTATCCCATACATCAGGAGACATCAGTCCCTATTATACTCCTGCTCTCCCCCTCACATTATGTCACTGTGTGTTACCAGCCCAGAGATCTGACCAGTCTCCTCCCCACACTCTCTGGTGTATCTCATACATCAGGAGCCATCAGCCCCTATTATAATCCTGCTCTCCCCTCACATCATGTCACTGTGTGTTACCAGCCCAGAGATCTGACCAGTCTCCTCCCCACACTCTCTGGTGTATCTCATACATCAGGAGCCATCAGCCCCTATTATACTCCTGCTCTCCCCCTCACATCATGTCACCGTGTGTTACCAGCCCAGAGATCTGACCAGTGTCCTCCCCACACTCTCTGGTGTATCTCATACATCAGGAGCCATCAGCCCCTATTATACTCCTGCTCTCCCCCTCACATCATGTCACTGTGTGTTACCAGCCCAGAGATCTGACCAGTCTCCTCCCCACACTCTCTGGTGTATCTCATACATCAGGAGCCATCAGCCCCTATTATAATCCTGCTCTCCCCTCACATCATGTCACTGTGTGTTACCAGCCCAGAGATCTGACCAGTCTCCTCCCCACACTCTCTGGTGTATCTCATACATCAGGAGCCATTAGCCCCTATTATACTCCGGCTCTCCCCCTCACATCATGTCACTGTGTGTTACCAGCCCAGAGATCTGACCAGTCTCCTCCCCACACTCTCTGGTGTATCTCATACATCAGGAGCCATCAGCCCCTATTATAATCCTGCTCTCCCCTCACATCATGTCACTGTGTGTTACCAGCCCAGAGATCTGACCAGTCTCCTCCCCACACTCTCTGGTGTATCTCATACATCAGGAGCCATTAGCCCCTATTATACTCCGGCTCTCCCCCTCACATCATGTCACTGTGTGTTACCAGCCCAGAGATCTGACCAGTCTCCTCCCCACACTCTCTGGTGTATCTCATACATCAGGAGCCATCAGCCCCTATTATAATCCTGCTCTCCCCTCACATCATGTCACTGTGTGTTACCAGCCCAGAGATCTGACCAATCTCCTCCCCACACTCTCTGGTGTATCTCATACATCAGGAGCCATTAGCCCCTATTATACTCCTGCTCTCCCCCTCACATCATGTCACTGTGTGTCACCAGCAGCCATACTGTGTGCTAGCAGTACCTCTGCCTATCGTATTACATGCCAGGTATTCAATGAGAGTGTCTCTATTAGCACATGCCAGTCTATATATAAACCACTCCTTTTTCTCATACGTCCTAGAGGATGCTGGGGGGGTTATCATAAAACCATGGGGTATAGACGGGATCCGCAGGAGACATGGGCACTTCAAGACTTTGAAAGGGTGTGAACTGGCTCCTCCCTCTATGCCCCTCCTCCAGACCCCAGTTTTAGAATTGTGCCCAGTGAGACTGGACGCACTACAGGGAGCTCTACAGAGTTTCTCTGAAAAGACTTTGTGTTAGGTTTTTTATGTTCAGGGAGGCTGCTGGCAACAGTCTACCTGCTTCGTGGGACTTAGGGGAGAGAAGTATGACCCACTTCCAGTGAATTCAATGGCTCTGCTTCTGGCTACAGTACACCATTAGCTCCTGAGGGCCTGATCGCTGGGTACGCCTAGATCCTCACTCCCGCAGCCGGCCGTCACCCCCTTTCAGAGCCAGAAGACAGGTGAGTAGCAGAAGAAAAGAAGACTTCAGCTTCACTGACGGCATTTTCTGAGGTACTGCGCAGCGGGCAGACGCTGCGCGCTGAGCTCCCACACACTGTCCTAACCCCCGCCAGTATAAATATCAGAAAATGCGAGACAGAAGCACGCCATAAAGGGGGCGGAGCTTCTTCCTCACAGCGCCATTTCTTCTCCGCAGGCTGCAGAGACGCTGGTCCTCCTCACACTGACAAGTACCAGGGGTACACAACGGAGGAGAGGCAGGTCAATTGGTGCAATATATATGTGACTGTAAAAGCGCTTTAGGTCTGAGGCAATTTCTTGGTGTTTTCAGACCCGTTGATTTAGCGCTGGGTTGTGAGCCCTCTGCGTCTCTCTGACAGACTTTACTGTGGGTCTGTCCCCTATATGCCCGGTGTGTCTGTGGGTGTTTGGTGCACGTGTGTCGACATGTCTGAGGCTGAAGGCTCTTCCCAGGAGGAGGCTGTATTGGGGACACAGACTACTGCGGGGGTGACCCAGTCTGCACCGCCGACGCCGGATTGGGTAAATGTGTTGAACGCCTTGAATGCTAATGTGGCTCTTATTAGTAAGAGGCTGGATAAGTCTGAGTCGCAGACCCAGGCATGGAAGAAATCTGTGGAAGATATGTTATTCCAAAGTCAGGTCCCCTCAGGGTCACAAAAACGTACGTTGGCCCAGTTGGCAGACACTGATACCGACACAGACTCTGATTCCTGTGTCGACTATAGCGATTCCAGATTAGATCCAAAATTGGCAACTAGCCTTCAATACATGATTGTGGCAGTTAAAGATGTATTACATATCACTGAGGACCCGGCTGTCTCTGATAAAAGGGCCTGCATGTATGAGGAAAGGAAACCTGAGGTGACGTTTCCTCCCTCTCATGAACTGAACACTCCATTTGAAAAGTCTGGGAAGGTCCTGACAAAAAGTTTCAGATTCCCAAAAGAATTACGGTAGCTTATCCGTTTCCCTCGGCAGATAGGGAAAAGTGGGAGTCACCCCCCCACTGTGGACAAGGCCTTGTCTAGGTTGACTAAAAAGGTGTATCTCCCGTCACCTGACACGGCTTCCCTTAAGGATCCTGCGGATCGTAAACAAGAAACTACGTTAAAGTCCATTTATGCGACCACAGGTACGCTACTCAGACCTGTCATTGCGTCTGCGTGGGTAAGTAGGGCTATTGAAAAGTGGGCAGACAACTTGTCTTCTGAAATAGATACTCTAGATAGGGATAGCATCCTCTTAACGCTGGGTTATATCAAGGACGCTGCAGCATACCTTAAGGAAGCTGCGAGAGATATTGGTCTATTGGGATCAAAGGCCAATGCCATGGCAGTCTCAGCTAGACGAGCGTTGTGGATTCACCAATGGAATGCTGATTCCAAGAAAAGTATGTAGTCTCTACCATATAAAGGTAAGGCCTTATTTGGTGACGGCCTTGATGATTTGGTATCTACAGCTACCGCAGGTAAGTCATCCTTTTTGCCTTATGTTCCTCCACAACAAAAGAAAACGCATCACTATCAGATGCAGTCCTTTCGGCCCAATAAATACAGAAAGGGCCGATGTTCTTCCTTCCTTGCTGCTAGAGGAAGGGGAAGAGGTAAACGATCACCAGCCTTGTTAGGCTCCCAGGAGCAGAAGTCCTCCCAGGCTTCTGCCAATTCCACCGCATGACGTTGGGGCTCCTATGCGGTGGAATTGGCATGTCTCGAACTCTTCAGTCAGTTTTGGGTTCGCTCGGACCTAGACCCATGGGTTTTACAAATAGTATCCCAAGGGTACAAGCTGGAGTTTTAAGATGTTTCCCTTCGCCGTTTTTTCAAATCGGCCTTACCAGCTTCTCTTCCGGACAGGGTGGTAGTTTGCGACGCAGTACAAAAGTTGTGTCAAAATCAAGTTATCGTCATGGTTCCCCAGTCACAACAGGGAGAAGGTGTTTATTCGAGCCTGTTTGTGGTCCCGAAGCCGGACGGCTCGGTCAGACCAATCCTAAACCTGAAATCCCTAAATTTCTACCTAAAGAAATTCGAATTCAAGATGGAGTCTCTCCGAGCAGTGATCTCCAGTCTGGATGAAGGGGATTTTATGATGTCGGTGGACATAAAGGATGCCTACTTACATGTTCCCATTTATCCTCCGCATCAGGCTTACCTGAGGTTTGCAATTCAGGATTGTCATTACCAATTTCAAACGTTGCCGTTTGGTCTGTCCACGGCTCCGAGGATTTTCACCAAAGTGATGGCGGAGATGATGGTTCTCCTTCGCAAGCAAGGACCCATACTTGGACGATCTCCTGGTAAAGGCGAGATCCAGGGACCAGTTGGTGCAAAACGTTGCACTCTCCCTGACGGTTCTTCAGCAACATGGTTGGCCCCTAAACTTGCCAAAATCACAGTTGATTCCGACGACGCGGTTGTCGTTTTTGGGAATGATATTGGACACAGAACTACAGAGAGTCTTTCTTCCAGTGGACAAGGCTCTGGAACTTCAGAGTCTGGGCAAACAAATTCTGAAACCAGCAAGAGTGTCAATTCATCAATGCATTTGGTTGCTGGGGAAGATGGTTGTGGCCTACGAGGCCATTCAGTTTGGCAGGTTCCATGCCAGAGTGTTCCAGTGGGACCTGTTGGACAAGTGTTCCGGGTCCCACCTACACATACACCGGAGGATAATCCTGTCTTCCAAGACCAGGGTATCAATCCTGTGATGGCTGCACAGCTCTCACCTCATAGAGGGGCGCAGGTTCGGGATACAGGACTGGATCCTGCTGACCACGGATGCAATCCTCCGAGGCTGGGGGGGCAGTCACAATGGGAGAAAACTTCCAAGGAAGATGGTCAAGTCAGGAAACTTGTTTCCACATAAATGTTCTGGAGTTAAGGGCCATTTACAACGGCCTTCTGTAAGCGGAACATCTTCGAGATCTGCCTGTACTGATCCAGTCGGACAATGTAACAGCAGTAGCGTACATAAACTATCAGGGCGGAACGAAAATCAGAGCGGCAATGGCAGAAGCCACAAGGATTTTCCACTGGGCGGAAAAGCATACAAGCCCTCTGTCAGCGATCTTCATTCCAGCAGTGGACAACTGGGAAGCAGACTTCCTCAGCAGACACGATCTCCATCCAGGAGAGTGGGGCCTCCACCAGGAAGTCTTCGCAGAGGTGACAAGTCGTTGGGGAGTTCCTCAAGTAGACATGAGGGCATCTTGTCTCAACAAGAAGCTTCAGAGATATTGTTTCAGGTCAAGGGACCCTCAAGCAATTGCAGTGGATGCACTGGTGACACCATGGGTGTTTCAGTCGGTGTATGTATTACCTCCACTTCCTCTCATTCCAAAGGTTCTAAAGATCATAAGAAGAACAAAGATCCGGGCGATCCTCATTGTCCCAGATTGGCCAAGGAGGGCTTGATATCCAGATCTTCAGGAATTACTCATAGGAGATCCCTGGCCTCTTCCTCTGCGCGAGGACCTGTTACAACAGGGGCCGTGCGTGTATCAGGACTTACCACAGCTACGTTTGACGGCATGGCGGTTGTGCGCAAAATCATAGACCGTAAGTGTATTCCCAGTGAAGTCATTCCCACAATTATTCAGGCCAGAAAAGGGGTAACGTCTAAACATTACCACCGTATTTGGAAAAAATATGTTTCTTGGTGTGAATCCAAGGGGGCTCCTACGGAAGAGTTTCGGCTAGGACGTTTTCTCCATTTTCTACAAGCAGGTGTGGATGCGGGCCTAAAATTGGGCTCAATTAAGGTACAGATTTCGACCTTATCGGTTTTCTTTCAGAAACAATTGGCCTCCCTTCCAGAAGTTCAGACTTTCGTGAAAGGCGTGTTGCACATCCAACCTTCATTTGTGCCTCCAGTTGCACCATGGGATCTTAATGTGGTGTTGCAGTTCCTTCAATCACATTGGTTTGAACCTTTACGGACGATGGAGTTGAAATTCCTCACCTGGAAAGTGGTCATCGCTGTTGGCCTTGGCATCTGCAAGGCGGGTGTCTGAGTTAGCGGCCTTGTCTCACAAGAGCCCTTATTTGATCTTCCATGAAGATAGAGCTGAATTGAGGACACCTCAACAATTTCTACCGAAGGTGGTTTCCTCTTTCCACATGAAACAACCTATTGTGGTGCCTGTGGCTACTGACGCCTTCGCTGAGTCAAAATCTCTGGATGTGGTTAGAGCTTTGAAGATTTATGTCTCCAGAACGGCTCAGATTAGGAAAACAGAGGCTCTGTTTGTCCTGTATGCTCCCAGCAAGATTGGGTGTCCTGCTTCCAAGCAGATCATTGCACGCTGGATCTGTAACACGATTCAGCATGCTCAGTCCACTGCTGGATTGCCGTTACCGGAATCTGTGAAGGCCCATTCTACTAGAAAGGTGGGCTCATCCTGGGCGGCTGCCCGGGGGGTCTCGGCATTGCAACTTTCCCGAGCAGCTACTTGGTTGGGGTCAAAAACATTAGCAAAGTTCTACAGTTTGACACCTCGGCCAATGAAGACCTTAAGTTTGGTCAGTCGGTGCTGCACTCTCCCGCCCATTCTAGAGCTTTGGTATAACCCCGTGGTTCTATGATGACCCCAGCATCCTCTAGGACGTATGAGAAAATAGGATTTTAATACCTACTGGTAAATCCTTTTCTCTTAGTCCGTAGAGGATGCTGGGCGCCCGTCCCAGTGCGTACCTTATCTGCAGTTATTAGTTGTGGTTACACAAATGTTGTGTTACGTTATTGTCAGCATGTTGCTGCAATTGTTCATGCCGTTGGCTGGTGTTCTGTTGAATGCCATGTTCTGCGGCATTCTTGAGGTGTGAGCTGGTATGAATCTCACCTTAGTTTAACAATAATTCCTTTCCTCGAAATGTCCGTCTCCCTGGGCACATTTCCTATAACTGGAGTCTGGAGGAGGGGCATAGAGGGAGGAGCCAGTTCACACCCTTTCAAAGTCTTGAAGTGCCCATGTCTCCTGCGGATCCCGTCTATACCCCATGGTTCTATGATGACCCCAGCATCCTCTACGGACTAAGAGAAAAGGATTTACCGGTAGGTATTAAAATCCTATTTTCTCTAACATCCACAAGGGATATTGGGGACTTTGTACGATGGGGTATAGAGGGGGTCCAAAGGAGCCGGTGTACTTTAGATTTCTTCCACTGGGTGTGCTTTCTTCCTCCCCTCTATGCCCCCTCCTGCAGCCAGTTTAGAACAGTGTGCCCTCAGGAGAGGATGCCACTCTGGAGCTCCAGAGAATTTTTCCTCCGTTTATTTTAAACGTTGTTATTGTCAGTATACTGTTTGGGCAACAGTATAACAGTATACTGAGGGATTTGGGGGAGTGGGGGCGGTTACCGGTCTCTTCAGGCGTCAGAGCCGCTTCCCCGCTGCAGGACCACCGTACTGAGAGGTTGTTGGTACCGCAGGGCATTGTGCATTAGCAAACGCAATCGCAGCACGTCGCACACCCCTAACAATGCCGGGAGGTGAGAAGAGTGGCGAGTACAAACCGGGGGCCCCGCTAGGGAGGTCCCCCGGCTCTTGCTGCAGCGCGATCACAGGAGCGGCATACGGACGCTCTACGGAGGGATACGCTATAGCCCCCTGTGTACACTGGCAGCGGTGGTGGAAACAGGCATTCATGTTACGTTTTACACCTGTTAGGAGACATTTGCCAGTATAAATGTATAGCTCATCCGCCATTACAAGGGGGCGGAGCTTCCTTAGAGCGGGACCAGTGGCGTTTTTGCGCCTTCCTCTGCTTACAGCTACAGCAGCAAGGACACACAGCCCCTCCAGACACTCAGGATACACAGGAAACTGGTACAGGGGTGTAAATAAGGGGGAGAGACGCTATTATACACACTATAGTGTCCTGAAAAGGCTGTGGGTAAGGGTGGTTAGGGTTAGGCTGTGGGTAAGGGTGGTTAGGGTTAGGCTGTGGGTAAGGGGGGTTAGGGTTAGGCTGTGGGTAAGGGGGGTTAGGGTTAGGCTGTGGGTAAGGGGGGATAGGGTTAGGCTCTGGGTAAGGGGGGTTAGGGTTAGGCTGTGGGTAAGGGGGGTTAGGGTTAGGCTGTGGGTAAGGGGGGATAGGGTTAGGCACTGCTGGGGGGAGGTTAGGGTTAGGCTGTGGGTAAGGGGGTTAGGTTTAGGCAGTGCTGGGGAGAGGTTAGGGTTAGGCTGTGGGTAAGGGGCGTTAGGTTTAGGCACTGCTGGGGGGAGGTTAGGGTTAGGCTGTGGGTAAGGGGGATTAGGTTTAGGCACTGCTGGGGGGAGGTTAGGGTTAGGATGTGGGTAAGGGGGGTAAGGTTTAGGCACTGCTGGGGGGAGGTTAGGGTTAGGCTGTGGGTAAGGGGGGTTAGGGTTAGGCACTGCTGGGGGGAGGTTAGGGTTAGACTGTGGGTAAGGGGGGTTAGGTTTAAGCACTGCTGGGGGGAGGTTAGGGTTAGGCTGTGGGTAAGGGGGGTTAGGTTTAGGCACTGCTGGGGGGAGGTTAGGGTTAGGCTGTGGGTAAGGGGGATTAGGTTTAGGCACTGCTGGGGGGAGGTTAGGGTTAGGCTGTGGGTAAGGGGGGTTAGGTTTAGGCACTGCTGGGGGGAGGTTAGGGTTAGGCTGTGGGTAAGGGGGGTTTGGTTTTGGCACTGCTGGGGGGAGGTTAGGTTTAGGCTGTGGGTAAGGGGGGTTAGGTTTAGGCTGTGGGTAAGGGAGGTTAGGGTTAGGCTGTGAGTGGGAGGGTTTGGTGTCGGCAGTGCTGGGGGGAGATTAGGGTTAGGCTGTGGGTAAGGGAGGTTAGGTTTAGGCACTGCTGGGGGGAGGTTAGGGTTAGGCTGTGGGTAAGGGGGGTTAGGTTTATGCACTGCTGGGGGGAGGTTAGGCTGTGGGTAAGGGGGGTTAGGTTTAGGCACTGCTGGGGGGAGGTTAGGGTTAGGCTGTGGGTAAGGGGGGGTTAGGGTTAGGCACTGCTGGGGGGAGGTTAGGGTTAGGCTGTGGGTAAGGGGGGGGTTAGGGTTAGGCACTGCTGGGGGAGGTTAGGGTTAGGCTGTGGGTAAGGGGGTTAGGTTTAGGCACTGCTGGGGGGAGGTTAGGGTTAGGCTTGGGGGTAAGGGGGGTTAGGTTTAGGCTGTGGGTAAGGGGGGGTTAGGCACTGCTGGGGGGAGGCCACCACCCAAGTTCAGCCACCCGCTCCTAGGCTACTTACACTACCCCACACCACTTGCGCTGTCACCGGCGCTCACCGCCCGCAGCACAGCGCAGAGCATCCGTAGAGCCGTCTTCATTCTCTGCCCGGCCCCTGTGTGAATCCACGGCTGCATGTGACCAGGAGGGGGAGGCACCGCCAGAGGACTGGTAGTGGTAATGCTCCACCTCCTCTTTACAGGCAGGAAGAGCAGTCATTTGAGAGCCAGGAATTGGCTGCAGCGGAGCGCGTCCTCGGGGACCCACACGTTTTTGAAAAGAGGCTGTGATCCACAGGTGGAACGCACGCTGCTGTAGCTGGAACGCACCCACTTCCGCCAATGCGTGTCATTTCCTGTCAGCTGGTCCCGCTGTGGAAAGCACAAGGCGGAAGTGGTGTAGACGTGATTTAATGCAGACATGATAATCATGCAGGTTGGGACATATATACCCACACAGCGATATTTACATTTTACACCCACACTGGGAGCCATATTTAGATATTTTACTTTAAGACCATATAATATACTAATTTAACCAGAAACCGCTTTAGGGTGGTCATTCCGAGTTGGTCGCTCGCTAGCAGTTCTTAGCAGCGATGCAAACGCTATGCCGCCTCCCACTGGGAGTGTATTTTATCTTTGCAGAAGTGCGAACGAAGGGATCGCAGAGCGGCTACAAAGTTGTTTTTTTTGTGCAGTTTTAGAGTAGCTCAAAACCTACTTAGCGCTTGCGATCACTTCAGACTGTTCAGTTCCAATTTTGACGTCACAAACACGCCCTGCGTTTGCCTAGCCACGCCTGCGTTTTTCCTGGCACGCCTGCGTTCTTTCAAACACTCCCTGAATACGGTCAGTTGACACCCAAAAACGCCCTCTTGCTGTCTATCACTCTGCGGCCAGCAGTGCGACTTAAGAGCTTCGCTAGACCCTATTTGAAACGACATAGTTTGTTGTAATAGTACGTCACGCGTTCGCATTGCGCCGCATACGTTTGCGCAGAACTGCCTTTTTTCTCTCCTCATTGCTGCACAGTGAACGAATGCAGCTAGCGAACAACTCGGAATGACCACCTATATGTAGTAAATCATGTTGGGAAGGCTGAACTGGCATAAGCAGCTCCACACTGCCACTCAAACATAAGGTGTAAATTATACATAAAAACATAAATTAATAAACAAGAGAAACACAACATACAAATACAAACATATACAACTATGCGAAAAAATATATACGCATTGGACTGGAACAATGGGTGTACCATGGAAGATGACCCCAACAGACTCGAATCCCCGAACCAGAAAAAAATCACAAAAAAATATTTAAAGGATTCTGTTCATTTAGTCACTTTGGTAGTAGTGCCCCAAGAAAATGAATCCAGTAGCCTTCAGGCTCAGTGTATTTAAGCAACAATGTGTATAGTGTATTTGAATTGTATTTATAGTGAAATGCACTATGTTGTGTGTCCCAGGAGGGGGGAATCCATTACTGTGCAGGCTGTTGGATTCCCTCAGTACTTTTCCCCCAAAATGGAATAACTTCCTCTCTAGCCTCCTACATGGAAGTATCATGGGGTGAGAGAGAAGCAGCTCAGCTTTAAAACAAACTGAGTGGTTTTCTGGCGCTCCATAGGGATCACCCTTCGTTGGCAGGAAACCCTGACCGGGGCTCTAGGCTGCCCATCTCTGGAGCCCAAGTTTAGGCTGGAGATGGTGAGCTGGGTACCCGGGCAGATTCCTGGAAGTAGTTTAGATGGGAAAACTTCCCCCAGCCTAGACTGAGCGTCACCAAGGCGGATACCAACCCTCCAGAATGGGACGGTCAAAGGAGAGTGACTACTCCCCACCGTCCATAGAGGACAATGATAGCTCTGCATGTGGCCCAGGCATGCACATCACATGGGTAAACAATGATTGGTTGAGAACAGCACGGTGGACTTACCCCCTGTGGTATGTGTATTGGAGTAAGATAAAAAGAGGAGGCCTGTGAGCCTCCAGAGGTATTATACCATTTTCACTCTGCTGTAAACCTCTTGCTGTATTGCTGTTGTCCCTAGCAATAGGGAAGAGTCTCTTTTAAGACTGGGTGAATAAACATCTTCCTCAAGATGACAGCTTCATCCTGTAACCTGCAGTGCTATGCCAAACATAGTTCCATTTTCCGGCTGTCCAGGGTGCATTCAGCGCAGTGGGTGGAGTCAGTAATGGGCGGTTACTGACAGTAAGTGGGAATCCCCATAATTGGCCAGATCTAAACATACATTCTGTGACTGGGGCGGGGGCGCAAGGCAGGGTGAGGGCTTTCGTACATGTGGCATAGCGGTGGGATAATCCTAGGTGGCTTTTCGGTCACCTGATTGGAGAAGCCAAGTTAGGAAAGGATTAACTGTAGCGCAGGAGAACGCACAAGATGGCAGACTTCAGCGGAATGTCTAAGGACGATTGGTAGATCGTGTATCAGGAGATGGGTGTGGATATCCCTTTCAACGAGTCCAGAAGTGTCATGATGGCGGCACTCGTGAGCTTGGAGGAGTCCCGCGAGGCGGCGGTAGAGAGTGCTAAGGGCGTTGGCATCGAAGATAGCTGCCTACCAGTGGACCTTTGTACCGAACCGGTGAGATCCACAAGCCCCACCCTCTCTACTAGCAGCAGCCATGTTTCATACCTAAGCAGGACTGGAGGTCCAACGTCCTGGGGATGGGGGGGGGCGACATGGATACCTTAGCAGATCGGCTAGTGGAATTCGGAGAAAGGGCAACGGAGCAAGAGTGCTTGATCATCACCTCACTTTCCAATATCACTGCCGGGCTCCGGTGACTGTGCGCAGCCAGTTCTGTCCCCAGCAGTAGTGGAAGAGCCAGTGCTCCCACCTGAGGCAAAAGCACCTCCAAGTCAGGTCGCCGGAGCATGCAGGAAAGACTGGGCACACTTAGCCCCAGAATACAGCCCGTGGCTTCAGCTGCGTCACTAGGCTGCAGCAGTGAACGGTGCCCGGAGTGAGCGGCTTTAGGGCAGTAGGAGACTCAATAGATTGGGTCTTGGTCCCAGCAGCGGCACAGAGCTATCAGGTAGGGTAGATAAGAAAATCACTTAGTAATGAGAGCTCCAGAAAGCACGTCTGGATGGACCACGCCCCTCTTATTTATTATTTTATATACTAACAGGGGTGACAGGTGTGGTATATCCCTGCAAAGGCGGATCCAGTCTCTCTCATTAAACTCTGCTGTCTTCCCTGCACTCTGACTCAGATGTTCACTGCTGCCAGTAGCACACGTATGAGAAGCAGAAGTATGGAGGCAGCTGTATAGATCCTGATATGTAATTCTCTGTATCATACTTACTGTACACACATCATCCTTATTACTATTGTGAATATAGAGGTAAGACACTGATTACTATTGTGAATATAGAGGTAAGACACTGATGATGGGGGTGTAAGAGTGAATTATAACCTAGCAGATGATGATTACAGGGTATTATATGGTGTATTGCATGTAAAATACCTTGTTCCACACCTACTCTACTGTAGCAATATACCTTATATAAGGGTGAGTAACACATGTACAGGCTTACCAGCGTATGAGCACACGCTTAAAGGAATGCTACCTTACCAATGCTTCCAGGAGTAACGTTAGGAGACATTATTATAAAGCCTTCATTAAAAGATATTTTATTATACACACACATTTACAATTAAGTGTCCCAGACAGTCGTCTTCTATTGTTTACAATATTAATATTGTTACAGAAAATTTCACATTTCCACAATGTATTTTATTTCCAGCAGATGGACACACAAGCAGGAATATCTCAGAAGGACATCTAATGTTATCCCCGGATTGTGAAATTAAAGATAATGACAGCAGACAGGATTTTCCAGGAGATAACCCCATTACCCCAATTATACATCCAGCTCGATCAGCTGATCCCTCTGATCATGGGAAATGTTCTCCTGATCACTCTGATATTGGAGCATCTGTTACAGCTCTGAGAGATACAGTGTTTCCCTGTTCTATAGATGCCAAATGTTTTACACAGAACACAAAGCTTATTACCCATCAGCCAGCTAAGGCAGGTGAGAAGCCATTTCCATGTTCTGAGTGTGGAAAATGTTTTACATACAAATCAGCTCTTGTTACACATCAGAGAAGACACACAGGTGAGAAGCCATTTCCATGTGCTGAGTGCGGGAAATGTTTTACCCGGAAATCACAACTTGTTACACATCAGCGAAGTCACACAGGTGAGAGGCCATTTCCATGTTCTGAGTGTGGGAAATGTTTTACATACAAATCAACTCTTGATGCACATAAGAGAAATCACACAGGTACATCACCATTTCCATGTTCTGAGTGTGGGAAATATTTTGCATGTAATTCACAACTTGTTGCACATCAGAGAAGTCACACAGGTGAGAAACCATTTCCATGTTCTGAGTGTGGGAAATGTTTTGTATGGAAATCACAACTTGTTATACATCAGCGAAGTCACACAGGTGAGAAGCCATTTCCATGTTCTGACTGTGGAAAATGTTTTGCACGGAAATCAGTTCTTGTTACACATCAGAGAAGTCACACAGGTAAGAATCTATTTCCATGTTCTGAGTGTGGGAAATGTTTTGTATGGAAATCACAACTTGTTAGACATCAGCGAAGTCACACAGGTGAGAATCTATTTCCATGTTCTGAGTGTGGGAAATGTTTTGCACAGAAATCAGATCTGGTTAGTCATAACCGAAGTCACACAGGTGAGAAGCCAATTTCTTGCTCTGAGTGTGGGAAATGTTTTACCCGGCAATCACAACTTGTTAGACATCAGCGAAGTCACACATGTGAGAGGCCATTTCCATGTCCTGAGTGTGGGAAATGTTTTGCACACAAATCAGATCTTGTTTTTCATCAGAGAAATCACACAGGTGAGAAGCCATTTTCTTGCTCTGAGTGCGCGAAATGTTATACTCAGAAATCACAACTTGTTAGACATCAGAGAAGTCACACAGGTGAGAATCCAATTACTTGCTCTGAGTGTGGGAAATGTTTTACATGGAAATCACAACTTGTTAAACATCAGAGAAGTCACACAGGTGAGCAGCCGTTTCCATGTTCTGAGTGTGGGAAATGTTTTGCACATAAATCATATCTTATTAAACATCAGAGAACTCACACAGGTGAGAAGCCATTTTCTTGCTCTGAGTGTGGGAAATGTTTTACACAAAAATCACATCTTGTTAGACATCAGCGAAGTCACACAGGTGAGAAGCCATTTCCATGTGCTGAGTGTGGGAAATGTTTTACACAGAAATTACAACTTGTTACGCACCAGAGAAGACACACAGGTGAGAAGCCATTTTAATCTTCTGGAGTATACTTATCATTGCCATGCGATGTTGTTCAAGGTTCTTATCCTACCTCCTGTGCTTTTTTCAATATACATGCTACCACTGGGTATAATAATCAGATGTCATGCCATCATCTACCACTGCTATGCAGATCTGTCTTTTGCTCCGCGTACTGAAAACCCAGTACCAATCCTAAATGTCTAGCTGAGCTCCAGGTGTGGGTGATGCCAGTTGGCTGTGACTCAGTCCTGGTGAAACAGGTTCTTATGGTAGAAGCTCACCATCAAAGGGCAGGGCTACAGCTCAGCATCGTAAACCAGACTTATGCTTGGGGGTTCAGAGGTACAAAATGCTGATCCTGTGCGGAATATTGGTGTCCTGGATGGTGGAGTGACACTTAGACATCAGGTATCAGCCACAATCAGATCCTCATCTGAGGAACATAGCCAGACTCCAGCACTTATTTCCCTCAGAAGATCTACCTACAGTCATACATGCACTTGTATCATCACACATAGACTACTGCAATGTCCTCTACCTGGGTCTCCCAGCAAAAGAATTACACCGCTTGTAGCTTGTACAGAATGCAGCAGCCAGGCTGTTGCCTAACCAGCCCGTTCCTGCCACATAACACCCATTCTCTGCTCCCTTCACCGGATGCCTGTAAGATGGTGACTCTGGCCCTAATTCAGGTTGGATCGCAGTGTGTGATCCAAACGGAATTATTCAGTAAAAGTTGCGGGCGCATCCACCCGCGTTTTCTGCGGATGGGCCACAGAAAATGCGATTGCCTGTTAGGCAGAGGCAGTCACTGGGGTGGCAGGGAATGCTCTGTTTCCAGGGAGGAGACGGATCAGTGTGGGGGCAGTGTGGCACGAACGGAGGGCAGAGGAGGACAAAGGCATGATCACGGTTGCTTTGTGACATCAGATGCAGCCGCCGTGATTGAGGAGAATGCGGCGGGCCTCCTGCGGCAGCATGAGGCTTCACTAATTTCTACGATGAAGCAGAAATTGTGAGGCAATTGCAATTTCTCTGACGACCTAGTGGATTCTGTGAACTCCGTAAGGACCATGGGGAATAGCGGCTCCGCAGGAGACTGGGCACAAAAGTAAAAGCTTTATGACTAGCTGGTGTGCACTGGCTCCTCCCCCTATGACCCTCCTCCAAGCCTCAGTTAGATTTTTGTGCCCGAACGAGAAGGGTGCATGCTAGGTGGCTCTCCTGAGCTGCTTAGAGTAAAAGTTTAATTAGGTTTTTTATTTTCAGTGACTCCTGCTGGCAACAGGCTCACTGCATCGTGGGACTAAGGGGAGAAGAAGCGAACTCACCTGCGTGCAGAGTGGATTGGGCTTCTTGGCTACTGGACATTAGCTCCAGAGGGACGATCACAGGTTCAGCTTGGATGGGTCGCGGAGCCGCGCCGCCGGCCCCCTTACAGAGCCAGAAGAGCGAAGAGGTCCGGAAAAATCGGCGGCAGAAGACATCCTGTCTTCAAATAAGGTAGCGCACAGCACTGCAGCTGTGCGCCATTGCTCTCAGCACACTTCACACTCCGGTCACTGAGGGTGCAGGGCGCTGGGGGGGAGCGCCCTGAGACGCAATAAAACACGGTTTACACCTTATATGGCTAAAGAAATGCATCACATATAGCTCCTGGGCTATATGGATGCATTTAACCCCTGCCAGTTTTCCTAAAAAAAGCGGGAGAAAAGGCCGCCGTGAAGGGGGCGGAACCTATCTCCTCAGCACACAAGCGCCATTTTCCCTCACAGCTCCGCTGGAAGGACAGCTCCCTGACTCTCCCCTGCAGTCCTGCACTACAGAAACAGGGTAAAACAAGAGAGGGGGGGCACTATTTGGCAGATAATATAATACAGCAGCTATTAAAGGGAGAAACACTTATATAAGGTTATCCCTATACATATATAGCGCTCTGGTGTGTGCTGGCAAACTCTCCCTCTGTCTCCCCAAAGGGCTAGTGGGGTCCTGTCCTCTATCAGAGCATTCCCTGTGTGTGTGCTGGGTGTCGGTACGATTGTGTCGACATGTATGAGGAGGAAAATGATGTGGAAGCGGAGCAATTGCCTGTTTTAGTGATGTCACCCCCTAGGGAGTCGACACCTGACTGGATGGTCGTATTTAAGGAATTACGTGACAATGTCAGCACTTTGCAAAAAACTGTTGACGACATGAGACAGCCGGCAAATCAATTAGTGCCTGTCCAGGCGTCTCAAACACCGTCAGGGGCTCTAAAGCGCCCTTTACCTCAGATGGTCGACCCAGACACGGATACTGACTCCAGTGTCGACGGTGAGGAGACAAACGTAATGTCCAGTAGGGCCACACGTTACATGATCACGGCAATGAAGGAGGCGTTGAACATTTCTGATACTACAAGTACCACATAAAAGGGTATTATGTGGGGTTTGAAAAAACTACCCGTAGTTTTTCCTGAATCAGATGAATTAAATGAGGTGTGTGATAAAGCGTGGGTTTCCCCCGATAAAAAACTGCTGATTTCTAATAAATTATCGGCATTATACCCTTTCCCACCAGAGGTTAGGGCGCGTTGGGAAACACCTCCTAGGGTAGATAAGGCGCTCACACGCTTATCAAAACAAGTGGCGTTACCGTCTCCTGATACGGCCGCCCTCAAGGAACCAGCTGATAGAAGGCTGGAAAATATCCTAAAAAGTATATACACACATACTGGTGTTATACTGCGACCAGCAATCGCCTCAGCCTGGATGTGCAGCGCTGGAGTGGCTTGGTCGGATTCCCTGACTGAAAATATTGATACCCTGGATAGGGACAGTATATTATTGACTAGAGCATTTAAAGGATGCATTACTATATATGCGAGATGCACAGAGGGATATTTGCACCCTGGCATCAAGAGTAAGTGCGATGTCCATTTCTGCCAGAAGAGGGTTATGGACGCGAAAGTGGTCAGGTGATGCGGATTCCAAACGGCATATGGAAGTATTGTCGTATAAAGGGGAGGAGTTATTTGGGGTCGGTCTATCGGACCTGGTGGCCACGGCAACAGCTGGAAAATCCACTTTTTTACCCCAAGTCACCTCTCAACAGAAAAAGACACCGTCTTTTCAGCCTCAGTCCTTTCGTCCCCATAAGGGCAAGCGGGCAAAAGGCCAGTCATATCTGCCCCGGGGTAGAGGAAAGGGAAAAAGACTGCAGCAGGCAGCCCCTTCCCAGGAACAGAAGCCCTCCACCGCTTCTGCCAAGGCCTCAGCATGACGCTGGGGCCTTACAAGCGGACTCAGGTGCTTTACCAACGTCTCCCTCCGACAGGGAGGCAGTATTGGAAGCAATTCACAAGCTGTATTCCCAGCAGGTGATAATCAAAGTACCCCTCCTTCAACAAGGGAAGGGGTATTATTCCACACTATTTGTGGTACCGAAGCCAGACGGCTCGGTGAGACCTATTCTAAATCTGAAATCTTTGAACACTTACATACAAAGGTTCAAATTCAAGATGGAGTCACTCAGAGCAGTGATATCGAACCTGGAAGAGGGGGACTATATGGTGTCCCTGGACATCAAGGATGCTTACCTCCATGTCCCAATTTGCCCTTCTCACCAAGGGTACCTCAGGTTCGTGGTACAGAACTGTCACTATCAGTTTCAGACGCTGCCGTTTGGATTGTCCACGGCACCCCGGGTCTTTACCAAGGTAATGGCCGAAATGTTATTCTTCTTCGAAGAAAAGGCGTCTTAATTATCCCTTACTTGGACGATCTCCTGATAAGGGCAAAGTCCAAGGAACAGTTGGAGGTCGGAGTAGCACTATCTCGGGTACTGCTACAACAGCACGGGTGGATTCTAAATATTCCAAAATCGCAGCTGATCTCGACGACATGTCTGCTGTTCCTAGGGATGATTCTGGACACAGTCCAGAAAAAGGTGTTTCTCCTGGAGGAGAAAGCCAGGGAGTTATCCGAGCTAGTCAGGAACCTCCTAAAACCAGGAAAAGTTTCAGTGCATCATTGCACAAGGGTCCTGGGAAAAATGGTGGCTTCCTACGAAGCGATTCCATTCGGCAGATTTCACGCAAGAACTTTTCAGTGGGATCTGCTGGACAAATGGTCCGGATCGCATCTTCAGATGCATCAGCGGATAACCCTGTCTCCGAGGACAAGGGTGTCTCTTCTGCGGTGGCTGCAGAGTGCTCATCTATTAGAGGGCCGCAGATTCGGCATTCAGGACTGGGTCCTGGTGACCACGGATGCCAGCCTGAGGGGCTGGGGAGCAGTCACACAGGGAAGAAATTTCCAGGGAGTGTGGTCAAGTCTGGAGACTTCACTTCACATAAATATACTAGAGCTAAGGGCAATTTACAATGCTCTAAGCCTAGCAAGACCTCTGCTTCAAGGTCAACCGGTGCTGATCCAGTCGGACAACATCACGGCAGTCGCCCACGTAAACAGACAGGGCGGCACAAGAAGCAGGAGGGCAATGGCAGAAGCTGCAAGGATTCTTCGCTGGGCGGAAAATCATGTGATAGCACTGTCAGCAGTGTTCATTCCGGGAGTGGACAACTGGGAAGCAGACTTCCTCAGCAGGCACGACCTCCACCCGGGAGAGTGGGGACTTCATCGAGAAGTCTTCCTCATGATAGTAAACCGTTGGGAAAAACCAAAGGTGGACATGATGGCGTCCCGCCTCAACAAAAAACTGGACAGGTATTGCGCCAGGTCAAGGGACCCTCAGGCAATAGCTGTGGACGCTCTGGTAACACCGTGGGTGTACCAGTCAGTGTATGTGTTCCCTCCTCTGCCTCTCATACCCAAGGTACTGAGAATTATAAGACGGACAGGAGTAAGAACTATACTCGTGGCTCCGGATTGGCCAAGAAGGACTTGGTACCCGGAACTTCAAGAGATGCTCACAGAGGACCCATGGCCTCTGCCGCTAAGAAGGGACTTGCTTCAGCAAGGACCCTGGCTGTTCCAAGACTTACCGCGGCTGCGTTTGACGGCATGGCGGTTGAACGCCGGATCCTAAAGGAAAAAGGCATTCCGGAAGAGGTCATCCCTACCCTGGTCAAAGCCAGGAAGGAGGTGACCGCACAACATTATCACCGCATTTGGCGAAAATATGTTGCGTGGTGTGAGGCCAGGAGGGCCCCCACGGAGGAATTTCAACTCGGTCGATTCCTGCATTTCCTGCAAACAGAAGTGTCTATGGGCCTCAAATTGGGGTCCATTAAGGTTCAAATTTCGGCCCTGTCGATTTTCTTCCAGAAAGAATTGGCTTCAGTTCCTGAAGTCCAGACGTTTGTCAAGGGAGTACTGCATATACAACCCCCTTTTGTGCCACCAGTGGCACCGTGGGATCTCAACGTAGTTCTGGGATTCCTCAAATCACATTGGTTTGAACCGCTCAAATCTGTGGATTTAAAATATCTCACATGGAAAGTGACCATGCTGTTGGCCCTGGCCTCGGCCAGGCGAGTGTCAGAATTGGCGGCTTTGTCTCACAAAAGCCCATATCTGATTTTCCATTCGGACAGGGCAGAACTGCGGACTCGTCCCCAGTTTCTTCCTAAGGTGGTGTCAGCGTTTCACCTGAACCAACCTATTGTGGTGCCTGCGGCTACTAGGGACTTGGAGGACTCCAAGTTGCTAGACGTTGTCAGGGCCCTGAAAATATGTTTCCAGGACGGCTGGAGTCAGGAAAACTGACTCGCTGTTTATCCTGTATGCACCCAACAAGCTGGGTGCTCCTGCTTCTAAGCAGACGATTGCTCGTTGGATTTGTAGTACAATTCAGCTTGCACATTCTGTGGCAGAAAAAGATATATATATGAATACAGCGCTTTTTTTGACACAATAAGTAATTAAAATGAAGATAATAATAATATGTATTTAATAATAAATTGTTATTTTGTATAAAAAACAGTAAAATATGATAAAAAGGACAGTTGTGTTTACATCTATAACACAATATGTCACAAAGAACCTGGTGGACTAGAATTTGTAAATGACATTAACTGATATATTTTGCACACATCAACATATTTTTTGACCAGCAAATAGACAGTCATGTATATGGACCAAATAAGTAATAGTTCATCCGAGTGGATGTTGTTACCACATCTGTGTTCCGTTTGCAGAGGCTCCCATATAGTGCAAAGTCCGTATGGCAACGGCGACAATTGTTTGGGTCCTGGTTCACAGTTCACTCGGAACTCCGTGTTCCATTAGATGGATTCTCCTGTGGAGATGGTTGGCAAAGGGCAATGCCTGTAGAGATCCTGGTTCACGGAGATGAAAAGGGTACAAGGTCCTGACTGTAAAGGGTGGCTTGGTGAAGGTGCAGGTCAGCAGGTGTCCACACAGGTCTAGGCCTAACGCGTTTCGTTGCTCCAGGCAACTTTTTCAAAGGTGATGTGACATTGAAAGTGGTCACCCTTTTATAGGGGAAGTGATGTAATCATTGCAGACAGCTGAGATTTAATTGTAATTCTAAACATATTTATAAATTGGTACCAAAACAGATCTAGTGTAAATACTCATAATAGAGAGTCTGTACAAATACATAATTAGTAAAAACGAAACTGGAGACGAGAGAACTGGTTATTTTTATTCACTTAGTTTTTGTTATGTTTCCGGTCATGTGATCTCTAATTAGGTCTTGTCCAATAACGATTTGTCAATCAGTCATGTGGAAGTCACATGACTAGTCTAATAGGGAAGTCGTTTTTAAACTTTGTTGATGGTTTAGGTTTGGAACGCACACTGTTCCGATCACGTGATCAGACATTTGCCGATCACGTGATTAGAGTCACCTGTTGTCTTCCGGTCACGTGATCGGACGTTTGCCGATCACGTGACGGGGATCGCTCTCGAATGGTACTGTGTTTACCCTGTGAGGTAATCCGGACAAGGGCGTTCATTAAGTCAGATGTATAACATCAAAGTCACGTGAGCGGACTATTGTTGACCGCGTGAGCGTAGACACGTGTCTCTAAGGTCCAATCACAGCTTTGTATAATGAATAAACTAACTCTGTTACCTAGCAACCGGACAGAAAATAAATAAAACTCTTTTTTGCAAAAATATATGGATGATCGAGATAGCTTTAGAGTTCCCATGTGTAGCGATGTATAAACTATAGGAAACCTTTTTATAAAGTAAGGACTAGAGCCATATAGTGGAAAAATAACCTACATTAGGAATATATTTATTGGCTCAGATGAAATAGCGAAAAGAAGGAAAATGAAACTATTTTACATGGTTATGAAGTATATACAGGGAGATCAAATTCGTTATCAATTATTAGGTCCATCCAATCCACCATTTCTTAATTAATTGGTGATTTAATACAACGTTACTGATATTTTTATTTTTATTATAATTATTAGTATTAAGTTCTATTTTTTGGTATTTATTTTTTATATATTTTTTATTATTTTATTTTTTATATTTTTTATATATCTATAGTTTTTATTTATATTTATATTTTATTGGTGTTTATTTTCGTGTATAAGTATATATATATTTTCAATTTAATATTATTTCTATTATTAATATTCCTATCATTTTATTCGGTTTGTGTAAACTTTTGTGATGTGCTAATAAATAAAACGTAGGGTGCTTGATTCTGATTTTGTGTGAATTAATTTCTAATACCAGTAGAAATTATTCTGTGACTAGGGAAGAAAAAATTACTTTGTATTATATCGTATATCTACTATTTATAGTGTTATTATTTTCAATATTATTGTTTTTTATTTTTTATTATTTATTCTTATTATTATTTTTATTATTATTGTTATTGTTATTTTAATTATTATCATTATTATAATTGTTGTTTATAGTTTACCTTTATGTTTTAAGTCTTTTTCCAAAGTATTACATTAAGTCAGCAAAAGGGGCAGTTCACAATACGGTGTTAAGTTCTAGCGCTTCATTAAGACCTTCGGGATGTAAGGAATTTAATTGGAAGGTCCAGTAAATTTCTTGCTTACAGAGTTTCCCAAATCTGTCTCCTCCTCTTTTCGTAATAGGGACGTGTTCGAGACCTATGATTTTTAAACTTTCGGGGTTTCCCTGATGATGTTTGGTAAAATGTCTTGGGATGCTATGATTAGTTAATCGGTTCAGGATATTTCTCCTGTGTTCGGTAAAACGAGTTTTTAGTGACCTAGTGGTCCGACCCACATATAATAGGTTGCATCCACAGATTAGGACGTATATTACCCAATTTGTGTCGCAAGTGACAAAGCTGGTAATGGTAATATCTCTTTCAGTAATTGTATTAGGTAATTTAGTGATTTTATTTAATGCATGTTTACAGGTAATGCATTTATTTTTATTGCATTTATAAAAACCTGTTTGTTTTGGGAACCAAGAACTCACATTATTGGGCATCAATTGTACCCTTGGAGGAGGTTTTTTCATATAGCTAGGGGCCAAATAAGAGCCCAAAGATCGTTTTTTTTTTTTAAAAATAAACCGAGGTTTGGATGGTAAGAGGTCCTTCAAGATGGTGTCATATCTAAGGATGTTAAAGTTTCTGTTGATTATCTGTTTAATTTCATTAGAACAGTTGTTAAAGGTAGAAATAAAAGATAATTCATTATCTTGGGATTTTTGTTTAGTTTTAGATTTCGTTTGGAGAAGTTGATTTCTATCCATTTTATTTACTTCCTCCAAAGCTCTACATAATAGCTCTTTTGGATAGCCTCTGTTCTCAAAGGCTATCAACATATCAGAGGCTTGGTTCTGGAAAACAGTATCAGATGAACAATTTCTTCTTATGCGCATAAGTTGGCCTTTTGGAATATTGGTTTTCCATGGCATATAATGGGCACTTTTATAGTGTAGGTATGCATTACTTCCTACTTCTTTGGTGTGATTAGAAGTTTGGATCTGGCCTTCAATAATGTCAAGGGTCACATCCAGGAAGGAAATGTGTGTGGGGTGATAGGAGTGAGTGAAGGTTAAATTAAATTGGTTGGTGTTGAGAAAAGTGACAAAATTGTGTGCAGACTGTGAGTCCCCGTCCCAAATAAAAAATAGGTCGTCTATGTAACGGCCATAGAAAACCAGGTGTGCGTCCCGGTCGCCTCCCCACACCATCCGGTCTTCGACCATTCCCATATAGAGATTGGCATAACCGGGCGCAAACCTGGTTCCCATGGCCGTTCCCATGACTTGGAGATAAAAAGTGTCAGAAAACAAAAAATAATTGTGTTGGAGAATAAAAAGAATGGATTCTAAGATGAATTGTCTATGTCTCTCTGTGAGGTCTCCATCTAGATCCAATTTATCTTTTATTGCTTGCACACCCAAGGTGTGTGGAATGTTAGAGTAAAGACTCTGTACGTCCAGAGTTAGGAAAGCATACGTTGGTTTCCACTGGATGTTTTGAATTAATTGGATAAAGTGTGTGGTGTCTGGTATGTGGGACCTCAACAGAGAGACCCGGGGTTGAAGAAAACTGTCAACATAGGCAGATAGATTTGATGTGAGAGAATTGATACCGGAGATGATAGGACGCCCTGGGGGTGAAGTGAGGGACTTGTGAATTTTCGGAAGGTGATAGTAGATGGGGATAGTGGGGAATGAGGGAAAGAGAAATTTGTATTCTTCCCTGGATATGACCCCCTCTACTGCGGCTTCATGTAATAAATTTTCCAAATCAGAGGAGAATAGGGCAGAAGGATCTTTAGGTAGTTTTTTATAGAAAGTCTGGTTTTCTAATTGCCTAGTGGCCTCTTTTATATAGTCTCCTCTGTCCTGGATAACAAGTCCGCCGCCTTTGTCGGCTTCCTTGATGACTAGTGAAGTGTCTTTCACTAGTCTACTCAAGGCTTATTTCTTATCCGACTGTTCTTTTTGGTACTTTGTGTACACATTGTTCTGAAGTTATCCAGTGTAGTTCTATAAAAGCATTCTATATTACTACTTTTTGATGCAATGGGAAAAAAGTCTGATTTTACTTTAAACTGATCTCTGTTGATATCAAAGATTTTTTGAGCAGAATTAGAAGATGAAATATCTTCAGAATTTTCTTGATTTTCTTGATGCAATTCATCAAGAATTCGAAGTATTGGATCATCTGTCTCGTCTAAGATGATAGGAGACAGATTAGATTCAATTTTTTCTAAATTCTTCTGTGCAAAGAATCTCTTTCGGCACAAAGTCCGAATGAACCTATTTAATTCTACAAATAGGTTAAAAATGTTCGGTCCTACTGTTGGGGAGAATTTCAATCCTTTCTGTAGTAGTGAGATTTCATCTTTCGTTAGTGCTGTACTGGACAGATTAAAGATGCCTGTGGGGTTCAAAGCATCTGATTTGTTACGTAAAATTCTTAATTTCTTAGATTTCTCTTTTTTCCCACCCCTTCTCCCTCTGGACTTATACTTCTGCCTCTTTTTGGGGTTTGTTCCTGGGGGGATCGATTGTCCCACCTTGATTTGTGATGGTCCTGTTCTAAAAAAACCAGAGAGGCAGTTGAGTCTTTAGATGAGTATGTTACAGCCAAAATCTGTAAATGCCCATTCCACAAGGAAGGTGGGCTCATCTTGGGCGGCTGCCCGAGGGGTCTCGGCTTTACAACTTTGCCGAGCTGCTACTTGGTCAGGGGCAAAACGTTTGAAAAATTCTACAAATTTGATACCCTGGCTGAGGAGGACCTGGAGTTCTCTCATTCGGTGCTGCAGAGTCATCCGCACTCTCCCGCCCGTTTGGGAGCTTTGGTATAATCCCCATGGTCCTGACGGAGTCCCCAGCATCCACTTAGGACGTCAGAGAAAATAAGAATTTACTTACCGATAATTCTATTTTTCGTAGTCCGTAGTGGATGCTGGGCGCCCATCCCAAGTGCGGATTGTCTGCAATACTTGTACATAGTTATTGTTACAAAAATCGGGTTATTATTGTTGTGAGTCATCTTTCCAGAGGCTCCTCTGTTATCATGCTGTTAACTGGGTTCAGATCACAGGTTGTACAGTGTGATTGGTGTGGCTGGTATGAGTCTTACCCGGGATTCAAAATCCTTCCTTATTGTGTACGCTCGTCCGGGCACAGTATCCTAACTGAGGCTTGGAGGAGGGTCATAGGGGGAGGAGCCAGTGTACACCACCTAGTCCTAAAGCTTTTACTTTTGTGCCCTGTCTCCTGCGGAGCCGCTAATCCCCATGGTCCTGACGGAGTCCCCAGCATCCACTACGGACTACGAGAAATAGAATTATCGGTAAGTAAATTCTTATTTTAGGATAGACTGGGTGGAGGCCATTGTAGACAGGGGTAAACAAGTGGAACGATTCTTTCACCTGTGGGAATCCTACATCCCCCACCCTGCCCCTTACCACATGCCTAAACATTCATAACAGCCTCAAAAACACCACGTGGTACCTGACTAGACTGGCCACACAGGAACAACCAGTATCCCTGGTCTAGGTGTGGATGACTGTGGCGGCCTCCCTCTGGGTTGCTTATATCATATACGATAACACTAGCATGATTACTGTAAAGCTTTCTTTTTGGAAGAAAAATGTCCTAACCGATGATTAATGTAGACACTGTTGATGTAAACTACTTTATCTTAATACAAAAACAAGATGTCATAAGGGAGCTACAAGTATTGTGTATGCATAATATTTTTCCAGATTCTGACCACACAATAATAAAAACAGTAGAATTTATTCACATATTATCTATGTACATTTTCAGTAAACATAGACTATCGCATAAAATCCAACATTGGATACAATAAAAATTGCAGTATTACAATTTTGTTGTAGACATGAAGCAATCAGTATATCCCATCAAGTAGTATAATTTGCAGGATGCCTGATGTTTTTGCTAGAGATAGTACCCGACGCGTTTCGTCCTCACGGACTTCATCAGGGGTTCATGTCAATCGAACTAGGGGCCAAAGACCGATTTTTAGCGGTATACAATAGTCCCACAACAATTTCAAAATAGTTTAAAATCAAATGGTCATATTGATTGTATCAGTGTTCGCAATAGGTCCAGCCCTCATAGGAGTGTAAACCGTGAAATTGTGCTGTTATAATCACTAATTGTTAGACCAGATTAGTAGTGTTCAGCTTTGAGTAGTGAACATGCTCTCCTGAACAGCAGCACTGTTCATCACACAGGGATAACCGATGACAGGAACAATGAATAATAACTTAATCCGATAAATGAATATTTCAAAAGTCACTGGTAACAAATAAGCAAGGAAGAGGAACTTGAAACTTGATATAAATGATAAGGCAATAATGAAATCAGATGCAGCAAACAGAACTCTGGTATATAACGAATAGCCATCAAAGCACACAGTCTCTGTAGAAGCACACGTCTTTAAGCCAAGCAAGGCCCTAGCAGGAGACAGTCCTAACACAGCAAGATGTTAAGTGCTAAAGGCAATGCACAGTGTGGAATGCTGGTAATTAGGTGAAGAGGCTGAGAACACACCTGAGGAAAGTCTCTACTGCAGATTGGTGTAGCAGACTGTGGCTGGAGTTTGTAGCAAACTGGAACAATGGAGACTGGAACACAGGAACGTGCACACTGAATGTGACTCGCAGGAGAGCTGGAGTGGTTGCTGCTACTTGTAGTTCCACAGGAACACTGGAACAGGGAAACAACTTGGAGATGCCAGAAATAGGAGATTGCTGGAAACAAAGAATTGAAGACTGGAACCAGGAACTGGAAACTGGAACTGCTGGGAACTGTAGTTCCACAGGTCCAATACACAGGGGTATCTCTGCAGACAGATGACTGCAAACAGGAGAAGCCTGTTCACAGAATGTGACGTGCTGTCCAAGGCTGGAACTGGAACGGAACTGAAACTGCTGGGACCTGTAGTTCCACAGGTCCAATACACAAGGGTATCTCTGCAAACAGAGGACGCCTGTTCACAGAATGTGACTTGCAAGAGAGCTGGAACCTGGAACTGGAAACTGGAACGGAACTGGAACAGCTGGGACCTGTTGTTCCACGGGTCTAATACACAAGGATCTCTGAAGACAGAAGACTGCAAACAGGAGCCGCCCGTTCACAGAATGTGACGCATTGTCCAAGGCAATGAGACTGAGATAGGAACTGAAGTTTATACCCCTTGGTCTGTGATGATTGGATGTTGCATCTGTGAGAACACACCCCGCTGGATTAGGTGTTCAGATCAGCTGTGAGTTAGCTGAAGCACTGTGTACTCCAGGCTGCAGTAGACTGAAGACTGGAACAGAACTGGAACTGCTGGGACCTGTAGTTCCACAGGTCCAATTCACAGGAGATACTCTGAGGACAGAGGACTGAAGCCAGGAGAGCCCTGTTCACTGGAAGTGATGCAATGGAGACTGCGGATTCCTGACACTGCGGCTGGCTAGGAGTTACTTGTCGCTGTCCTGGGTCACAGCGGCTTTGTGTGATGTCATGCAGCCGCTGTGTCCTGTTGAAGTCAGAAAAATGTCTCTATGCACGTTGCCATATTTGCACCGCACACTGGTCCGTGCTGCGCATGCGTGCGCTCTCCCGTGGAGACGCATACCCGCAATAGCGTGCACTCGCAGGCGCGGTATGCGTATTTACGGTAGAGTTTACGTAGTCGTAGCGTGCGACTCATTCGTTACAACTGTTCACAATTAATGTAGTTTATAGATCATGGTCCCTTTGATAGATTCTGAAAGTTTGGTTAAAATAGAATGTCCCTGAGCTGAGGAGTCCCTCTTTGCATCGTACGAAGGGTCTAACAGGAATCATACAGCAGTGTTTGGTACCCATCGGAAGAGTATTTAATTAGCAATATTCCGGTGTTGGTTTGGAGCGTATTAATTGCTCGTGCGAATAGTTATGGACATAAGAAGTTATGTCCATTTATTTATTATTATTTGTTCTTACTTAGTCATGCATCTGAACAGTTGGAGACAGGCATCAGTAGGTCTCAAATGTCTCTTTGACCTCAGAGATCCCCCAAACAATAGTTTGCATGTTAAGAGGGCCTCATATCTACACATGCATAAGGTAAACACAGGAATAGTAATTGAAGATCAATTGTACTCCAAATCAGTATCTTTCCCGCAGACGGAGTACAATAGCCTTTAATTACACTGAGCTTTTGAGACTCAATAAGGAGGGCCAACACCTGTGTTTACAAATGGGGCTGGATTTGTATACAGGAGAATGAGGGCTGAGATGTCATTGTCTCAACTGAAAGTGGACATCATGAATATAGAACAAAACCCAGACAGGATTCTGTTTTGTATTCGCCAAACAATAGCTTCTCACTAGACAGGAATGTGTTGGTCATCACCCATTGTGTTACATAACCAAGGCCACTGATGCAGCTGGCTCACATGCTGGGAGGGACACACACTTCCTGTGGTTGACACACCCCCACAGCTGGAATGCAGGTATGATATACCCACTGGAGATCACAGGGCTGACTGACACTCAGAACTAAGCTAGCATCAAGCAGCATGGCGGCTACATCCCCAGGACAGAATTCCTTCCCAAAGGCTAAGTATAGAATCACAAGGCTATAGAAGGAAATATAGACATATTGCTTTCTGGTTTAAATAGGATATTGTAACTTGGCTGTGATGATTGTTGGGTGTTAGTGTTGGTGCCCTGTGGAATCTGTGATGGTAGCTGGGATCTTGTTAATCATAAATACCACCATGCAGTACTTTTGAATATGTGCTGGTAGCAATGGCAGGCTGATACTTGTGAGTACCTGGTGGTCTGGTCTTGTGATAACTCGTATGCTCTGGTTATAGAGATACTGTGTTTGCTTGAAATTGTGAAAGGTGATTTAGATTGTTTGGAATTGTAAAATCAGAACATATGCATTGTTTTGAGGCTTGGACATTTTGGAATAAAATGGAGTCTAGCTTCTGCCCCATGCGGCATTGTAGGGACGATTGTGTAGCTGGGTGTTGTGTATATAGGGACAGGCAGCATGGGTAAGCTCAAGTACTTTCTAAACAAAGATTCTCAGCATTGATTAACTGCGCAGCGATTGTTCCTCACATGTGTAAGCTTCGCTGCAACCATATTGTCTTTTAATGTTATTGTGAGCCAATCTCTCTCAAATCTCTCTCTCTCTCTCTCTTGTCTTCTCATCTTCTCTTATTTCTCCTTAAACTTAACTGTATTGTATTGTAGTGTGTTTCCTGTATAGTTATCTGGTTAGGTGGTTTATGTTATACTGTAGTGTATCATTTGTACTGTGATTCCTTTTTGCAAGTATATTAGTTATAATACATAGTTAATAGGCTTTGGAACCTAAACCAGTATCTGTGCATTTTCTATAGTGTTAAGTGTTCACTTGAGCGTCGGTGACGCACAAGCAGCTTTGTAGTTAGTCAGGTTACACAAGGTTGCACTTACACCCTGTACTCACATTAAGGTATTCAGTGTATTTCATTGGTATAAGGTTTTAACATAAAGGTATAGTGTTGTAAGCGTCTGCATCGCTGGTGACCTCCTCGTGGTCTCGAGCGTAAGCTACGCTACAGCGAATCATTCCCCTAGACATAACCAATAACGTGTCCTGTGATCACTGGGCCGTGAGCGAACGTGACGCTTGAGCGTCTCGCCTACGGCTGAGCGATCGTTACGCAGATAGCGTACCATTACGGTACTTCTTAAGTAAACAGCGTACAGTGTTCTTAGCTTCATAAAGGGTGGTTTATACGACAAAGGAATTTAGCATTGTCAATTGGGAACTCGTCCTATACTTCTCACATCTGCACTAGGTAGATCAGCAGACATTATCCCCCAGCAAAGGGTGGGAGATTGTCTCATAGTGCTGGCGGGATAAGCGTCTGCTTCGCTTAGATAAAGAGTGCTGAAGGAACCCGGTAACCGGAAGTAAGAACAAAACGCTTGTGTCTTTTTAAAACTGTTTATTTTTCTTTTGTCTTGCGTACGCACGCATATACCTGCATTTCTTTTCACTTGTGTATTTCATTTTTCGTATATCACTATTCCTGTTTGCCAATTTTATAGTTGATAGAAAGTGCTAAAAAGAGATTTGCTGTTATTTCATAGTAGAGGTAATAGTTAAAGTATAGAACAACACACGGTTTGTCTGAGATACAAGGCAGTCAGTGTGGATTGCGGTAGATGATCAGGGATCATTTACATTGATAAAAATATATTGTGTTACGGTGGATCTTTGCATTGCGTACACGTGTCACTAACAAAGACTAGCGTACGCAATCCAAAGGCAGACGCACGCAGCGTTCATTACGCAACGTAGCGTCTGGTTACGCCCACGTAGCTCAAGACACGAAAAGTTGGATTTTAACGCAAAGCGATAATTAGCGCAAAGGCGATAAGTAACGCACAGCGGTAGATAACGCGAAGCGGAAAATAACGCAAGTCTATTTTTGGAAAATCTGAAATTTAGTTTAACAGATCCTGCTCCTAATTGGTAACACTTTTTGGCCTAAAGACAATTTCTGCGCAGAAATAGATATAGAAGCAAAAGTGTACATGTGTTGAGTGAGTGTGTTTTTGTATACAAAAGTTTATATAACTTTAAGGTGGAACCAAAAGGAAAGCCGGGTACTCGTCGAGGGACATACGTGTAAGTGACATATACGGTGGCTAGGGAGGCATCCCTGGTTAAATAATATTTGAGCATTAGAGTATAGCGGACCATAAGGTAACAGACCAGGAGGTCATAAGGTAACAGACCAGGAGGTCATAAGGTAACAGACCAGGAGGTCATAAGGTAACAGGTAAAATAGACAAAGAGGTCCGCTATAAAAGTCCAGTGGCACAACGCCTGGGGTGTTGGTGCAGAACCCATATAGGCCATAAGCTCTTGCTGAAGGAATCGCGGCCGGAAACATCGATTCCATTAATCCTTCAGTACATAACAGGTAGTGCTTATGTACTGAACGATTGGACCGCGCGTAATTGTGTGCAGTAGTTAGTAATCTGACCTAATACCATTAGAGTAAAGTGGTCACAAACGCTATTTGTACATTCTGACGTGATTTGTGTAATTTTTTATTTTTGGAAGGGAAGTTCGCTGGTCACTCAGGAACTATCCAACAACCGATACTTGCTGGGGAACACGCCCCAGTAAATAAAGGTTCACAGGGGCCCTGTGTTGGGTACCGCAGCTCTGGATACAGTGATTGCAGCACAGGCCAACGTGGGTGAGAAGTAAGTGGGGTACTTGATAAACCACCACCGCCGGCCTGCCCAAGGACATCTTGGTTTGTTTGTAAGGGTTCGCTGAAAACCTTGAGATAAAGATCCAAGGAGGAATAAGCAACGCCTGCAGATTATGGGGGCCATTTGTTCAGGTAGGGGGCGATCAACCTCTGTTCGGGTTGATTCAGAGAACCGATCCATCGGGTCGGCACGATATATGATGTGTAAGAAATATGGAAACCACGCTGAAGTTTTATGTGATGAATGGGAGAGAATGACTGTACAAGACAGGGACAAGTTCCCAAGAATAGGTAGCTTTAGTCCAGTAGTGTTACAAAATTTAAGGAGGAGGATAAGTCTCATTGAACCAACGAAGAGACAAAATAAACATTATGAATATTTACAGTTATGGCAACAGGAGAGTGAATTACAAAGAGAGTCAATTGACTTTTCTGACTCTTATCTTGAGAGGAGAGACATGACATCGGGGAGGATTGTGGTTACGGAGAGAAGCACAAGGTTGAACAATAAAAATGCTCTTAGCAACTGTAGTATAGATAATAAGAATAAGTGTAATGAATGTAACAATGATTATTGTAATACTGTTGAATGTACAACTATTAACCCATGCAAGTCGCACCCCATGTTAAACTTTCCTCAGGAACACCAACAAGAAAGTGAGCCCAGAACGATGTCAGCACCTCCTCCAGAAGCCATCACACAAGACATCCAGGTGGACGCGACCCAATCGGTAAAAACTGTAATTAAACCCCCTAATGGAGGGTCAGGTGAGGTCGTGTCCACAGGTATGTATGGTATTATACATCACGCACAAACAAATGTACCCCATATTGTAAGACCAAAACAAGGTGATGTAATTGAGTTTAGTCCTGTCAGGGTGATCACAGTCCCCAATGGGAAGACTGATGATCAGGGAACCATTCCCGTCAAGGACAGTGCAATGCGCCATCCCTGGTCCCGGACAGAATTGAGATCAATCATGTCTGATTACCCAGATCCTAGGAAAGATCTAACTGTATGATCAAAGATTCACAGAAGGTATATCAACTCCCTAGACAACGACATAATCATGGTATCCAAGGAATCAGGTAGGTACAGGGAAAGCGGTTGATGGTGATGAGCATCCAAGCGTTTGAGGAGGCATCAAATCAACCAAAACCCCAGGCCATTGGCACATGGAGGAACTTAAGGATTTGTGATCTGTGCAAAAGAGAAGGGCATTGTGCTAGCAACTGTAATAACCCACATAAAGTTAGACCCCCTAGACCAAGAAATGAGCAAAATTACAATACACACCATTATAATCAAGGATCACATAGGCAGGAAAGGTGATTATTAGGAATGGAGGCAAGCCTGAAGTAACGGTTAATGAAGTGGGAGGTCATTCACTAAAGACACAGGAATGACCAGGTGAAAAGTTGTAAATGTATTTGTGAAAAATGTTTTTCTCTCCCTCTCTCTATCCCCATCTCTGACTAGTAGTGGTAAGAATTCACACATTGCATACCCACTTGGTCCTTGCAGAAGTCTACCAAACCCCAGCATGACCTCCGCCACAATGTATTTCTGGCCAGATACAGACAGTGGAGTAATGCAGGTGCTGGTGGGGAGGGACTGCTCAAGGAGACCAGTAGACACATAGATATGACAGCCTAATAAGTCTGACAATGTTTTTCTAATGCTAACAATGTTTTCTTACAATGTTTAAAAATGCTTTGTTTCTCTTTTCTTATTGATGGTTATTGTCGAGTTATGTAATGTATATATGCACATGAATTGTTCTCTATCTCTTTTGTTTTTTTTATTTTCTCTCTCTTCTCACTCATGTTTCCATGGTTTAAAGATGCTATGTCACCCCTCAGTTGGACCAATGGTAATGCCAGATTTTTGCTCCTTACAGAAAGATCGTCGGTTAGGAAGGAATATTGCATCACCAGAATGATCGTTTTTGAAGACTGAGAGACAACACCTTTGAGAGGACAGCAGAACAAGAAGAACAACAAGACGAGAGAACTTATTATCGTAACGAGTTCTCTCCCCCTCAAACTGATTTTCTTATACCCCATTTACAAATTTCTTCTTTTCTCCTCCTGTAAGATGGACTTGCCCCAAGAGACTGTGATATGGATTTTTCCCGTTAACCATGATGTTGACCAGAGCAGTCTGTTTCGGTGTGAGTACCAGTGAGGTCGAGAAAGGATCCAGAAAGGTCCTGATGACTGAGACGGAGGTGTAAATTTCCAATAGCAACCCAATCACCAAGCAAAGGCGAGTACCGGGCACGATCTAACAACCATGTTATTTGTAAACAACTGTGAAGGAATGTTAGTTCAAAAAGAAAGTTGTATCTGTAGGCTCTGTAACAAAGAAATGCCAATCCAGTTTTAATATCCATATGGACCGGCATCCATTGAGTGACTATCACTCCTTAGTGGGTAGTGTGTTAAATAAAACAGATTGTTGGGTATGCTCTCAAGTACCTCAGGGTCATAGTAAATCAGGGCTAGTACCATTTCCTTTAACGTTAGGGGAGGTACTTGAGCTAAGTGGTGGGAGACCGGTGGACCGGAGGTTTAATATCTCCAGCCCGCCTAGTTTGAAGCTCCACCAATACCATGTGGATAGGTCCCTCATATGTTTTAACATCTCCAATCCCAGAAAACCGGGAAATTGGGAAGTGTCATGGAGCAACCTTACCATGACCTTTTCACACAGAGCAGATAGAATGCCTACAGATACAGAGCTGGTACGCCACATAGCCAGTAGAGGAAAATCTTTCCGGTATCGATATACCTTAGGAAATAGGATTACTAGAGTTGGAGAGGTATCACCAGGATACTGTGCACATATCATACAAACTGATACGTGCATTAGGCAGATGGAAGAATTAGGGTCAGGAGATTTCACCTGGAAGGTTTGTAACATGGTCATGTCCTTCTCCGTCCCATATGTTCTCCCCGATGATGCATATTTCATATGCGGGAGAAAGGCGTACAAGTGGCTTGCCCCAAACTCTGAAGGATTGTGTTATATTGGAAAAGTATTGCCTGAAGTGATGACTGTTACACATGACAAAATGAAGGACATACACCGTGGTGCCCAAGCTCCTTATACTCACACTTATTACGAGCACCGAGTTAAAAGACAACTGTCAGAAAGGTTAGAGCATCCGGCCTCTGATCTTATCCATGAATCCACCGGGATTCAGGTTCTGGTAGCGTTAGATTTCACTCGTACCGCTCGGGCAGTGATGAATTATAGATACATTTCCGCACTCGCCAATTTGTTAGATAATATCACTGAAATGTATGATGACACGTTTAGATACACTGGAAGAGAACTTCAAGCTTATAAAACAGAACTAGTTCAGCATAGGATGGTTCTTAATTACCTTACAGCAGTAACAGGCGGATATTGTGTTACATTGGCAACACAGTACGGCATAAAGTGTTGCACGTATATCACGAATAGCACCGAGGATCCGGTAGAGGTCATAGACCAGAAAATGGACGATATTCTCCAATTGAAGTGGGAATTTCGTCGAAAACACAATCTCACCCTTGCTGCTGTAGGTAATGAGCCGACTGGTTGGGTGTCATGGTTGAACCCGCGAAATTGGTTCTCCGGTTTAGGAGACTGGGCTCAAGGAGTCATAATGGATGTTGGAAAGTTTCTCCTATGTATTTTGGGTGTTGTTATATTTATTGGATTGATATTTAGATGCGGGCAGGCTTTAATGAGGTGCAAACAAAGTACAAAAGTGATGAGCTTGAGGAGTGAGGAAACCGTAATTAACCTGGATTTGATTTATGACCCAATGATAGAAACCAGAATGTGATGAAAATGCGATTATACGGTCCGTTTCTTTCACCTGTTTTTCTGCTTTTCTCCAAGATACAAAGACCCCCCTTGGACGAGGAAGTTGACGAGACGCTATACAGACAACAGACAAGCACCAAAGATGAAGTTTTGACAACCTATGATATGGACACTTGATGAACTTTGCCATGGATCCCCAGTTTCCCTAGTACTTTTAAACTCACGCTAGCCCAACATTTTTTGTAAATCTGATGGCTCAGACAAAGCTATTTGCTCATGCCTAAGGAGCAATACAGCGCAAAGAAGACGACTCTCAACAGATACCGAACACAACCTCAACGACAGATGTACATTTCCCTGACATAGAATATCATTGCATTCTCCATAAGTGTTCTTTATCTTCATCTCTACAACCCTCAGGTAATAACACACATAGTCGACAGGGAATACAGGCACAGATATCAGCAACCACATACCTCCCCCATTCATGTATCATCAACTAAAATGTGCATCCCCATTTTGTCACAACCATAGCCGAAATGAGCTCGGTAGAGTTTGACAGCCCATCCACAGACCCTTAGTACAGGATAAGAAGGAATTCAAATGTATACTTCGCAATACCTCGAAGCTTGATTTACCACACGTACGGCACGATGATACATGACCCTCCAAACATGGACTCATACACACATGCTTCTACTCTCTCACTAGGTCATACCCTTTTCACACCTACTCCTCTCTTCTTCCTTACCCCACCATGGAAATCAATTAACCCCTGACTTACATTTTTCTCCTTAAACGTTTTGTGGCAGTTATTATTGACTGCCAAAGGGTGGACTGTCGAAGTCAGAAAAATGTCTCTATGCACGTTGCCATATTTGCACCGCACACTGGTCCGTGCTGCGCATGCGTGCGCTCTCCCGTGGAGACGCATACCCGCAATAGCGTGCACTCGCAGGCGCGGTATGCGTATTTACGGTAGAGTTTACGTAGTCGTAGCGTACGACCCATTCGTTACAACTGTTCACAATTAATGTAGTTTATAGATCATGGTCCCTTTGATAGATTCTGAAAGTTTGGTTAAAATAGAATGTCCCTGAGCTGAGGAGTTCCTCTTTGCATCGTACGAAGGGTCTAACAGGAATCATACAGCAGTGTTTGGTACCCATCGGAAGAGTATTTAATTAGCAATATTCCGGTGTTGGTTTGGAGCGTATTAATTGCTCGTGCGAATAGTTATGGATATAAGAAGTTATGTCCATTTATTTATTATTATTTGTTCTTACTTAGTCATGCATCTGAACAGTTGGAGACAGGCATCAGTAGGTCTCAAATGTCTCTTTGACCTCAGAGATCCCCCAAACAATAGTTTGCATGTTAAGAGGGCCTCATATCTACACATGCATAAGGTAAACACAGGAATAGTAATTGAAGATCAATTGTACTCCAAATCAGTATCTTTCCCGCAGACGGAGTACAATAGCCTTTAATTACACTGAGCTTTTGAGACTCAATAAGGAGGGCCAACACCTGTGTTTACAAATGGGGCTGGATTTGTATACAGGAGAATGAGGGCTGAGATGTCATTGTCTCAACTGAAAGTGGACATCATGAATATAGAACAAAACCCAGACAGGATTCTGTTTTGTATTCGCCAAACAATAGCTTCTCACTAGACAGGAATGTGTTGGTCATCACCCATTGTGTTACATAACCAAGGCCACTGATGCAGCTGGCTCACATGCTGGGAGGGACACACACTTCCTGTGGTTGACACACCCCCACAGCTGGAATGCAGGTATGATATACCCACTGGAGATCACAGGGCTGACTGACACTCAGAACTAAGCTAGCATCAAGCAGCATGGCGGCTACATCCCCAGGACAGAATTCCTTCCCAAAGGCTAAGTATAGAATCACATGGCTATAGAAGGAAATATAGACATATTGCTTTCTGGTTTAAATAGGATATTGTAACTTGGCTGTGATGATTGTTGGGTGTTAGTGTTGGTGCCCTGTGGAATCTGTGATGGTAGCTGGGATCTTGTTAATCATAAATACCACCATGCAGTACTTTTGAATATGTGCTGGTAGCAATGGCAGGCTGATACTTGTGAGTACCTGGTGGTCTGGTCTTGTGATAACTCGTATGCTCTGGTTATAGAGATACTGTGTTTGCTTGAAATTGTGAAAGGTGATTTAGATTGTTTGGAATTGTAAAATCAGAACATATGCATTGTTTTGAGGCTTGGACATTTTGGAATAAAATGGAGTCTAGCTTCTGCCCCATGCGGCATTGTAGGGACGATTGTGTAGCTGGGTGTTGTGTATATAGGGACAGGCAGCATGGGTAAGCTCAAGTACTTTCTAAACAAAGATTCTCAGCATTGATTAACTGCGCAGCGATTGTTCCTCACATGTGTAAGCTTCGCTGCAACCATATTGTCTTTTAATGTTATTGTGAGCCAATCTCTCTCAAATCTCTCTCTCTCTCTTGTCTTCTCATCTTCTCTTATTTCTCCTTAAACTTAACTGTATTGTATTGTAGTGTGTTTCCTGTATAGTTATCTGGTTAGGTGGTTTATGTTATACTGTAGTGTATCATTTGTACTGTGATTCCTTTTTGCAAGTATATTAGTTATAATACATAGTTAATAGGCTTTGGAACCTAAACCAGTATCTGTGCATTTTCTATAGTGTTAAGTGTTCACTTGAGCGTCGGTGACGCACAAGCAGCTTTGTAGTTAGTCAGGTTACACAAGGTTGCACTTACACCCTGTACTCACATTAAGGTATTCAGTGTATTTCATTGGTATAAGGTTTTAACATAAAGGTATAGTGTTGTAAGCGTCTGCATCGCTGGTGACCTCCTCGTGGTCTCGAGCGTAAGCTACGCTACAGCGAATCATTCCCCTAGACATAACCAATAACGTGTCCTGTGATCACTGGGCCGTGAGCGAACGTGACGCTTGAGCGTCTCGCCTACGGCTGAGCGATCGTTACGCAGATAGCGTACCATTACGGTACTTCTTAAGTAAACAGCGTACAGTGTTCTTAGCTTCATAAAGGGTGGTTTATACGACAAAGGAATTTAGCATTGTCAGTCCCACCCCCTATACGGTCCGGCCATGCATGTGTTGGCCTGACCGTGCCCGAAAATGGCGGGCAAATGTTGCTGTGCTGCCCGCTCCTGCCCAGCGTCCGCCTCTGCCTGTCAATCAGGCAGAGGCGATCGCTAGGCAATGATGGCCTTTGGGCATCTGGCATGCGCCGGCACACTGCGGTGCTGGCGTATGCGCAGTTCTTACCCGATCGCACTGCTGCAAACAACAACAGCGTGCGATCGGGTCAGAATGACCCCCCTTATATTGAGATCCGCACAGAGTTGTTGACACCACCAGGACTTTTTCAATAGTTTCATGAAGATCCAAAAGACATAAAAGCATAAAAACCCCACATAGTGTACAACCACAGGACAAGTTCAGAGCACTACAGAACTGCTAGTAGCTGCTGGTACATTAGTTAGAAAGATATATCGCTTATCTGAGTCTCAGCATCCAGCCATGAGAATCCAACGTGTTTCATCCAGGTGGAGCAAGTGTCCTCACCTCCAGACTTCCTCAGGGGTAATGACTGGCCTCGTGCCAGACAGGGTCTATATAGGGCTAATAATTAGCATAGTTAATGATTCCAGTATGGCCAACACAGGATACCCTGTAGTATGAATAAGGTATATCCCTTCTGTTAACTTATACCTAAACCCAATTTACAGACATTGTAACCAACCCTCTCAGGGTGATATGGGTATAGAAATGCCTCTTTAACATAATAATGGTATATACTGCACATAATATTAGGGAGGTTAGGTTTAGGCACTAAGCGGACGGTTAGCCTAACCCTAACCCTGCTGTGTGGAGCCAGCAGTGCTGCAGCTTGTGCTGCATCATCAGCGGGGAGCAGGGGAGAGTATCTGGTGTGTGGAGCCAGCAGTGCTGCAGCTTGTGCTGCATCATCAGTGGGGAGCAGGGGAGAGTATCTGCTGTGTGGAGCCAGCAGTGCTGCAGCTTGTGCTGCATCATCAGTGGGGAGCAGGGGAGAGTATCTGCTGTGTGGAGCCTGCGGTGCTGCAGCTTGTGCTGCATCATCACTGGGGAGCAGGGGAGAGTATCTGCTGTGTGGAGCCAGCAGTGCTGCAGCTTGTGCTGCATCATCAGTGGGGAGCAGGGGAGAGTATCTGCTGTGTGGAGCCAGCAGTGCTGCAGCTTGTGCTGCATCATCAGTGGGGAGCAGGGGAGAGTATCTGCTGTGTGGAGCCAGCAGTGCTGCAGCTTGTGCTGCATCATCAGTGGGGAGCAGGGGAGAGTATCTGCTGTGTGGAGCCAGCAGTGCTGCAGCTTGTGCTGCATCATCAGTGGGGAGCAGGGGAGAGTATCTGCTGTGTGGAGCCTGCGGTGCTGCAGCTTGTGCTGCATCATCACTGGGGAGCAGGGGAGAGTATCTGCTGTGTGGTGCCAGCAGTGCTGCAGCTTGTGCTGCATCATCAATGGGGAGCAGGGGAGAGTATCTGCTGTGTGGTGCCAGCAGTGCTGCAGCTTGTGCTGCATCATCAGTGGGGAGCAGGGGAGAGTATCTGCTGTGTGGTGCCAGCAGTGCTGCAGCTTGTGCTGCATCATCAGTGGGGAGCAGGGGAGAGTATCTGCTGTGTGGAGCCTGCGGTGCTGCAGCTTGTGCTGCATCATCACTGGGGAGCAGGGGAGAGTATCTGCTGTGTGGTGCCAGCAGTGCTGCAGCTTGTGCTGCATCATCAATGGGGAGCAGGGGAGAGTATCTGCTGTGTGGTGCCAGCAGTGCTGCAGCTTGTGCTGCATCATCAGTGGGGAGCAGGGGAGAGTATCTGCTGTGTGGTGCCAGCAGTGCTGCAGCTTGTGCTGCATCATCAGTGGGGAGCAGGGGAGAGTATCTGCTGTGTGGTGCCAGCAGTGCTGCAGCTTGTGCTGCATCATCAGCAGGGCCGGTGCAAGGGTGTTCGGCGCCCTCCTGCAAACTATCAATTTTGCGCCTTTCTACAAATACAAATGTGACAGATCTCATCCTCAAGGCTGTAACTAGATATTTTGGTGCCCCCCTCCCCCTCAAGATCCACAACATGGATAGTGCGTGCCAAAGGCAAAAATATAGAGACATAAAAAAATTAAGTAAAGTATAGCGGCGCAAAATAATTACAATGCACAGTAGTCTCCATTATTCAAAATTACGCAACACAGTAGTACCAGTTATATACATTACGCCAGGTAGAGTCCCTTATATACATTGCGCCAGATAGAGCCCCCTTTTACATATTGCACCAGGTAGAGCCAGTCGCACATTATTCCAGGTAGAGCACCCTTTTACATATTGCAAAAGGTATAGTCTCCTTTTACAATGCCAGGTAGAGTCCCTTTTACAATGCCAGGTAGAACCAGTCACACATTGGGGGTCATTCTGAGTTGTTCGCTCTGTAAATTTCTTTGCATCGCAGCGATTTTCCGCTTAGTGCGCATGCGCAATGTCCACACTGCGACTGCGCCAAGTAAATTTGCTATGCAGTTAGGTATTTTACTCATGGCTTTTTCATCGTTCTGGTGATCGTAATGTGATTGACAGGAAATGGGTGTTACTGGGCGGAAACTGGCCGTTTTATGGGAGTGTGTGTAAAAACGCTACAGTTTCTGGGAAAAACGCGGGAGTGGCTGGAGAAACGGAGGAGTGTCTGGGCGAACGCTGGGTGTGTTTGTGACGTCAAACCAGGAACGACAAGCACTGAACTGATCGCAGATGCCGAGTAAGTCTGAAGCTACTCTGAAACTGCTAACAAGTGTGTAATCGCAATATTGCGAATACGTCGTTCGCAATTTAAAGAAGCTAAGATTCACTCCCAGTAGGCGGCGGCTTAGCGTGAGTAAATCTGCTAAAATCAGCTTGCGAGCGAACAACTCGGAATGAGGGCCATTATTCCAGATAAAGCACCCTTATACTCAATGCACCAGGTAGAGTCCTCTTTTATACACTGAGAAAGGTAGAGTTCCCTCTTACACTTTGCGCCACGTAGGGCACCCTTTTACACATGCCGCTTCCCCCAGCACACATTACTATGAACCCCCCTTCATCAGCAAATATTAATATGACCCCGCCTCCCCAGCACAGTAGTGTCCATTAGTCACATTACACTGCATAGTAGTGTCCGTTACTCACATTACACCGCACAGTAGTGTCCATTAGTCACATTACACTGCATAGTAGTGTCCGTTACTCACATTACACCGCACAGTAGTGTCCGTTAGCCACATTACACCGCACAGTAGTGTCCGTTACTCACATTACACTGCATAGTAGTGTCCGTTAGTCACATTACACTGCACAGTAGTGTCCGTTAGTAACATTACACTGCATAGTAGTGTCCGTTAATCACATTACACACGTAGTAGTATCCGTTAGTCACATTACACCGCACAGTAGTGTCCGTTACTCACATTACACCGCACAGTAGTGTTCGTTACTCACATTACACCGAACAGTAGTGTCCATTATTCACATTATACTGCACTGTAGTGTCTGTTAGTCACATTACACCGCACAGTAGTGTCTGTTAGTCACATTACACCACACAGTAGTGTCTGTTAGTCACATTACACCGCACAGTAGTGTTCGCTAGTCACATTACCCTGTACAGTAGTACCCTTATACACGTTACACCACACAGGACAGCCACTTATACATGTTACGCCAGAGTAAAAGCCTCTAATACATGTTACGCCACAGTAGAGCACCTTATACATGTTATGCCAGGTAGAGCCCATTATACCATGTACAGCCCATTATACACATTATGGTGGTCATTCAGACCCCACCACATTAGTGGCCCGCAGTGCAGTTTGCCAGTGGCAGCAAACAGTGCATGCGCAGTGGGCATATACATTGCGGTCGCATCCATCCAACCCCAATGTGATTGACAGGAGACAGCGCAGCAGGGTTAAGGCAATGCAGGGGTGGGCGGGACCATTTTTGGGGCGACTGCATGATGTCACACACAGCCGCTTCGGAAAAAAGGGGTCAACCTTAGATCAGATGCATCGGCAATATAATTGCCGATGCATCGGGAGGCGGCGCAACACATGCTGGATAGCCTTGCTTTTTGCTGGGCGGCCCTCAGCATGTACAGAGATGAACGCAGAACTGGCTGCATATGCAGCACTCTGCGTTCATCTCTGAATGACCCTCTATGCCAGGTACAGCCTTCATTCCCTCAACAGTGCGGCCCCGGTACCTGCAGATGTTCCCGGCATGGGCGCTGCTCCTCTTCTCCCTTCTCCTCCGGTTTCTTGCTGGCTCCGTTACTCCAGTGGCTCTGTAGGATGTTGTCAGTGACCCCGAGAGGGGGGGAGGGAGCGGGTACTAATTACCCAGGTCTGGGACTGATGGTGGGGCGTGGCGGGGGCCCTGGTCCGCTGCACTCTCACCCCCCATCCTAACTTACTGGGCAGCAGCAGCAGCTCTCATCTTGGCAGCACATGCAGTGTGCTGTGCTGCAGTGGGGCATAGAGGCTGCTGCTGCTGAGCCTCTGTCTGTTCCTGTATGGGTGAGGGCGGGGGGGGGGGGGGAGTGATCACACTGATCACTCTCCCCCCTCGAATTGACCCTGGCTGAGGGCTGGGGGCTCAGGTAGCAGGGACTGCAGACTGCACCCACCCTTCTAGGCATTGGAAATATTTTTTTATTACATTTCCCCCAGAAAGGGGCGTGGCCACGGCTCCCGCGATTAGGCCACGCCCCCATACTTCTAGTCAGAACGGGAGAGGACAGCGGCGCTGTGTGTGGGCTGAGGAGAGGACTAGGGGGAGGGAGCCGTGCTGTAAGCTGCCAGCACCGCTCCCTGTCATCTGTGACAGGTGCTGCAGCTGCCGGCAGCAGCAGGGGTGCAGGGCAGGGACAGCGCCTCTTCAGCTGTGCGCCTCCCTGCACTGCATCCCTTTGCTGAGCGGCTAGCGCCGGCTCTGATCATCAGTGGGGAGCAGGGGAGAGTATCTGCTGTGTGGTGCCAGCAGTGCTGCAGCTTGTGCTGCATCATCACTGGGGAGCAGGGGAGAGTATCTGCTGTGTGGTGCCAGCAGTGCTGCAGCTTGTGCTGCATCATCAGTGGGGAGCAGGGGAGAGTATCTGCTGTGTGGAGCCAGCAGTGCTGCAGCTTGTGCTGCATCATCAATGGGGAGCAGGGGAGAGTATCTGCTGTGTGGAGCCAGCAGTGCTGCATCATCAGTGGGGGGAGCAGGGGAGAGTATCTGCTGTGTGGAGCCAGCAGTGCTGCAGCTTGTGCTGCATCATCACTGGGGAGCAGGGGAGAGTATCTGCTGTGTGGAGCCAGCAGGGCTGCAGCTTGTGCTGCATCATCAGTGGGGAGCAGGGGAGAGTATCTGCTGTGTGGAGCCAGCAGGGCTGCAGCTTGTGCTGCATCATCAGTGGGGAGCAGGGGAGAGTATCTGCTGTGTGGTGCCAGCAGTGCTGCAGCTTGTGCTCGCTACCATTTGCTTCTTTCTGTAGCGCTGCGCCTCTTCCTAAGTGGTCGCTGCTGCAGGGACAGGAGGGCCGGCATGGGCGTGGTATAATGATGTCCACAGACCTGGTGATGGGGAGGGTAACCGAGAAGTAGAGGTGTTACCTTTGCTTGCCTGGTTGTATTTTTCTTACTTAAGCAACGCCAGATGTGTGGCAGGTGCGCTCAGTCTGTATTTCTCATCTACGTGATGCAGACATGTTTTGTGTCCTACTAGATCACGGGGCCCCTCTGATCCACGGGGCCCGTGACAGGGGTACCCTTTGTACCCCCCATTGCTGGCCTGGTGAGTGGTCTGTAAGGTCACCAAACGTGCCGTCTGTACTTCGATACCACCACACATCACGCGGACGTGACCTGCACATCTGCCAGTGACATGCTACCGGGAGTGTAAATACACAAAGAGGCATGGATGCCTGACCAGAAAACACCGGCCACGATCACATATACCTATATTGCACACATTAAACACTCAATAAAAATACAGTTATACACATAACACAGCAAATCAAAATGGAGAGGAGCTCTAAGCGCCATCTTCTATAAAGGCAATTCTGCCAATAGCTGACCTAATCCACATAACGGTGTGTAATAATGTGTAATGGACAGAATGATGTGTAATGTGCATTACAGTGTGTAATAATGTGTATTGGGCATTACGGTGTGTAATAATGTGTAATGGGCATTACGGTGTGTAATAATGTGTAATGGGCATTATGGTGTGTAATAATGTGTAATGGGCATTACTGATGTGTAATAATGTGTAATGGGCATTATTGTGTGTAATAATGTGTAATGGGCATTACAGTGTGTAATATGCATTACGGTGTGTAATAATGTGTAATGGGCATAATGGTGAGTAATAATGTGTAACGGGCATTACAGTGTGTAATAATGTGTAATGGGCATCACGGTGTGTTATAATGAGTAATGGGCATTACGGTGTGTAATAATGTGTAATGGGCATTACGGTGTAATAATGTGTAATGGGCATAATGGTGTGTAATAATGTGTATTGGACATTACGGTGTGTAAAAATGTGTAATGGGCATTACGGTGTGTAATAATGTGTAATGGGCATTACGGTGTGTAATAATGTGTAATGGGCATTACGGTGTGTAATAATGTGTAATGGGCATTACGGTGTGTAATAATGTGTAATGGGCATTACGGTGTGTAATAATGTGTAATTGGCATTACGGTGTAATAATGTGTAATTGGCATAATGGTGTATAATAATGTGTATTGGACATTACGGTGTGTAAAAATGTGTAATGGGCATTACGGTGTGTAATAATGTGTAATGGTCATTACGGTGTGTAATAATGTGTAATGGGCACTACGGTGTGTATTGTGTAATGGGCATTACAGATTTGTAATATTGTTTAATGGGCATTACGGTGTGTAATAACATGTAATGGAGAGGTGACTGCCGGGAATGGGGCATTATACAGTAACACCAGGGGACGTGTCTGGGTGATGACTGGAGAAGTGACTCCTGGGAATGGGGCATTATACAGTAACACCAAGGGATGTGTCTGGGTGATGACTGGAGAGGTGACTGCTGGGGATGGCACATTATACAGTAACACCAGGGGATGTGTCTGGGTGGTGACTGGAGAGGTGACTGCTGGGACTGGGGCATTATACAGTAATACCGGGGGATGTGTCTGGGTGGTGACTGGAGAGGTGACTGCTGGGAATGGGGCATTATACAGTAACAACGGGGAATGTGTCTGGGTGGTGACTGGAGAGGTGACTGCTGGGAATGGGGCATTATACAGTAACAACGGGGGATGTGTCTGGGTGGTGACTGGAGAGGTTACTGCTGGGAATGGGACATTATACAGTAACACCAGGGTATGTGTCTGGGTGATGACTGGAGAGGTGACTGCCGGGAATGGGGCATTATACAGTAACACCAGGGGATGTATCTGGGTGGTGACTGGAGAGGTGACTGCCGGGAATGGGGCATTATACAGTAACACCAGGGGATGTATCTGGGTGGTGACTGGAGAGGTGACTGCTGGGAATGGGACAATGTACAGTAACACCAGGGGAATGTGTCTGGGTGATGACTGGAGAGGTGACTGCTGGGAATGGGACATTATACAGTAACACCAGGGGATGTGTCTGGGTGATGACTGGAGAGGTGACTGCCGGGAATGGGGCATTATATAGTAACACCAGGGGACGTGTCTGGGTGATGACTGGAGTGGTGACTGCTGGGAATGGGACATTATACAGTAACACCAGGGGATGTGTCTGGGTGATGACTGGAGAGGTGACTGCTGGGAATGGGGCATTATACAGTAACACAGTGGTTCCCAAACTGTGTGCCGTGGCACCCTGGGGTGCCGCGGGACACTTGCAGGGGTGCCTCGGGTTGGTGGTCCAGGACCAATTCAAAATATTTATTATCCATGTAATAGGAAAAACTAGTACTTGTGGCTGCCAGTCATAAAATATGTGTATAAACAGAAGCAAATCTTGTCCCTCACCACATAACTGAACCTAAGTATGACATGTAAACATAATTTACTTAATTTCATATTTTTTTTATAAATTTCCCAATTAAAAACTTTAGGACTAGGGGTGCCGTGATAAAAATTCTGATACTCTAGGGCGCCGTGATTAAAAAAAGTTTGGGAACCACTGCAGTAACACCAGGGGACGTGTCTGGGTGATGACTGGAGAGGTGACTGCTGGGAATGGGGCATTATACAGTAACACCAGGGGATGTGTCTGGGTGATGACTGGAGAGTTGACTGCTGGGAATGGAGCATTATACAGTAACACCAGGGGATGTGCTGGGTGATGACTGGAGAGGTGACTGCTGGGAATGAAACATTATACAGTAACACCAGTGTTACGCATACCAGTGCTAACAGGAGTATACCTGTGTATGAACAGAGAGGGATGCAAAACAAACAAACTCACAGACAGACTTGGGAGTATAACAACATACACAGAAGGTGATGGAATAACTAATAAACACAAAGTGAACGGAGAAGCCCAAAGGCTCAGGAACTGGGTGTCTCCCTAGTGTCAGGAATGCTCAGATATAATAGAGCGGACAATGAAGCGAGATGCAGTGATTTAACATGTGGAGCACCCGAAATGATGTTGCTAAGAGCAACAGAAAAACCCCCAAAGGGTTACCAACGGGTGTGGAAATAAACTCCTTGGTCAGAGATAGAAATATAGACACAAGGAGAGTATCCACAATCCTAAACCCCACTTGCAAGGCACAGGTTCAGCTTACTGACACTAAACTGACACCTGGACGCCCTGCACAGTGAGAGAGGATTAAGCAGGCAGGTCTGAGAGTACAGCCGCAAACCTGCTGGGTTCACAGAATAGCAAAAGAACCCCAGCAGGTTAAACAACTGACTCCAGTCTTACTGCTAGGTCCGGATTGGCAGAATGAAGTACCGAATCCCAAGGCCTATTTGCAGTAAGCAACAAGTAAATACAAAGTCACACAGTACTAGCTAACTCTCTGGAACTGACTAACAAACAAAGATTCAGCAGCATTTGCTTAGCCCGAGAGGATGGTTTATATAGCAGGTGCTGTCCACGCCCCACTCAGACCTCACAGACTGTATGCACAAAACCAGCGCCGGATTCCCTGCCGTGCACAGAGCCTGTAACCACTGCACAGTAAAAACCCGGACCGGAGTATCAGCTGCGCTCAGGTTACTTCGCTAACACTTGCCTCCCGATTGCCATGGCGACGTGGCAGCACAGAACAGGAGATCCTAACAGTACCCACCCCCTCTGACGAGGGGTCAAAGAACCCCTACCACCGGGTTTATCGGGGAACTGCGAGAAGAAAGAGCGTATCAGTCTGGGGGCATGAAGATCACAACTGCGCACTCACGACTGCTCCTCCGGGCCATACCCCTTCCAGTGCACCAAAAATGACAGCCGACCCCGAACCATCTTGGAGTCAAGAACCCTTTCAACAACAAACTCCCTCTGACCCCGTATCAGAAGAGGAGAAGGTCTTCCACTGGAAGAAGGATTACTAACCGCCAGTTTTAAAAGGGAACAATTAAATGTTTTATTGATACCCAATGAACGGGGCAGATCTAACTGAAATGCCACCGGATTGATAACCCTGGTGATCTTATTAGGGCCGATAAACCGGGGGCCTAACTTATGAGATGGCTGTCTCAACTTCAAATTCTTGGTGGACAACCAGACGAAGTCTCCTAATTTGAAGCTGCAGGGTCTTCTCCGCTTATCAAAAACCCTTTTGGTCACTAATGACACAGACACAAGGGCTTTCTTCACTTTCCTCCAAATACCCCTAAGGGCCGAAACCACAGAGGAACCAACAGGCGTGGAATCCAGGGGGTCAAAATAATTGGCCTTAGGATGATGCCCATACACACAAAGGAAGGGAGAGATCCCTGTAGCAGAGTGAGCCGTGTTGTTATGGGCAAACTCCGCCATGGACAGATGAGCAACCCAGTCAGTCTGACACTTGGAGACATAACACCTGAGGAACTGCTCCAAGGACTGGTTCACCCTCTCAGTCTGCCCATTAGACTGTGGATGGTAGCCTGACGACAAGCTCACAGAAATCTGGAGATCAGAACAAAATGCCCTCCAGAATTTGGCCACAAACTGGGATCCACGGTCAGAGACCACATCGAGTGGCAACCCGTGGAGGCGCACAACATGCTGCATAAATAACTCAGACAGGCGTCTGGCCGATGGCAACCCAACCAGTGGAACGAAATGCGCCATCTTCGAAAACCTGTCAACGACAACCCAAATGGCTGTCATCCCTGAGGATTTGGGCAAGTCCACCACAAAATCCATGGAAATGTGGGTCCATGGCTTAGATGGAATAGAGAGTGGATGTAATGGGCCGACAGTAACCCCTCTAGGAGTTTTATTTCGGGCACAAACGTCACATGCCCGAACCCACTGATCCACATCCCTAGCCACCGAGGGCCACCACACCGCCCTAGACAGCAACTCCCGAGTTCTGGCAATACTCGGATGCCCTGCTGACCTCTTGGCATGGAATTCCAGGAACACTCGCTGTCTTAACCTAGGAGGCACAAACAAGAGCCCTACCGGAAGGTCTGAAGGAGCCTGCTCCTGTGCTCTAAGGACTAATGACAAGAGGTCCTGGGTAATACCCACTTTAATACATGATGGGGACACAATGGGCAATGGCTCCTCGGTGGTCTCTTGGACTGGAGCAAAACTCAGCGAGAGCGCATCAGCCTTGATGTTTTTTGACCCAGGGCGATATGTTATAAAAAAATTAAAGCGAGCAAAAAATAAAGCCCATCGTGCCTGCCTGGCATTGAGCCGCTTCGCTGACTAAATATGCCAGATTCTTATGGTCGGTGAGAATTGAGACCACAAACTTAGCCCCCTCAAGCCAGTGTCTCCACTCCCCGAGTGCATCCTTTATAGCCAACAATTCCCGGTTACCCACGTCATAATTCATCTCGGCAGACGAAAATTTATGGGAAAAGTAAGCACAGGGATGAAGGCGATTATCAGACCCCCATCTGAGAGAGCACTGCCCCAATACCTATCTCAGAGGCATCCACCTCCACCACAAAAGGACGCTCTGGATCTGGGTGTCGCAGCTCCTTGGCCGAGACAAATGCCCTTTTGAGATGGGCAAAGGCCGCTTTGGCCTCACAAGACCAGTTAGCAACATCCGCCCCTTTCTTAGTGAGTGCCACCAAGGGGGCCACTATAGACGAAAATCCAGCGATAAATCGTCTATAAAAATTTGCAAAGCCCAGAAAACACTGAAGCGCCTTCAAACTAGTGGGCTGCACCCAATCCAGGACTGCCTGTACCTTAGAACCCTCCATTTGGAAACCTTCTGAGGAGATAATATACCCTAGAAATGCGATTTGCTGGACTTCAAATTCGCACTTCTCCAGCTTCGCCCCAAGCTGGTGGTCTCTGAGTTTCTGGAGGACTAAGCGTACATGCTTCCGATGTTCCTCCAGGGAATGGGAGAAGATTAGGATGTCATCTAGATAAACAACTAAGAATCTATCCAAATATTCCCTGAGCACATCCTTCATGAAATCCTGGAAGACTGCCGGGGCATTACAGAGCCCAAAAGGCATCACCAAATATTCATAATGCCCTGAGTGGGTATTAAAGGCAGTCTTCCATTCATCCCCCTCTCTTATTTGGATTAGATTGTAAGCACCGCGTAGGTCAATCTTAGAAAAAATGGTGGCCGTACGAAGCTGGTCAAACAAAACCGAAATGAGAGGCAGTGGGTACGAGTTTTTAATCGTGATACGGTTCAATTCCCTGAAGTCGATGCAGGGTCGCAACGAACCGTCCTTTTTACCCTCGAAGAAGAACCCCGACCCAACTGGGGACTGTGAGGCTCTGATAAATCCCTTAGCCAAGTTCTCCTGAATGTACTCTGCCATAGCCTGAGTCTCAGGACGTGACAGGGAGTACAACCTGCTCTTGGGAAGCTTAGCATCCGGCAACAAATCAATGGCACAGTCATAGGGGCGATGGGGAGGTAGTACCTCTGCAACTTTTTGGAGAACACATCCGCAAAATCTGCATAACATCCTGGCATTCCTGGCAAACCTAGCTGCGAGAGCCTGACTGGAAGGCTCAAGCAACTCCTGAAACAATCACTACCCCAACTAAGAATCTACCCAGAGGCCCAGTCAAATTGAGGGTTATGGGCCCTTAACCAGGGTAACCCCAAAACCAATGGGGCAAAAGAACAGACAGTCACATAGAAAGACAATTTTTCAGAGTGTGTGGCTCCAATAAACAAAGGAATTTGGCTGGTTCAGGAGGTAATTTTACCATGGGACAATGGTTCCCCGTTTAACCCACAGATCTCAATCTCTGATGCCAAAGGTACTGAGGGAACAGAGTGTTCCAGGGCGAATTGACGGTCCATGAAAATCCCATCGGCCCCACTGTCAACAAAGGCCTCAGTCTTGACCGAGGATCTCCAAAGTCACAGGAATGAGAAAAGTCTTTTTGGGAAATTCTGACTTCTGGCCTGACAGGATATTTCCCATCACTCTCAGGCCCTGAAGTTTTCTGGCTTTTCTGGGCATGATACTACAACATGACCTTTATTCCCACAGTACAAACACAAACCCTGCTGTCTCCTCCGCGTCTTCTCACGCGAGGAGAGGCGGGTAGCCCCAATCTGCATAGGCTCCTCGGAATATTCCTCAGAGTCTGAGGTTCCCTTGGGAAAAAAGGAAACTGCGGTCTCCCTTTCAAGCCTACGCTCTCTCAGCCGTCTATCCACCCGGATGGATAACTGCATGAGCTGATATAAGCTATCAGGCGAGGGATATTGTACCAGTTGGTCCTTTATCTGGTCAGAAAGGCCCCTTCGGTACTGGTTTCTCAGGGCTGGGTCATTCCACTGGGTATCGTGAGCCAACTTCCGAAACTCCGTACTATAAACCTCAGCTGGCCATCGCCCTTGCTTAAGGACCGTAATCTGAGCCTCGGCTGAAGCCATCTTGTCAGGGTCATCATACAAAAAGCCCAGTGCCGTAAAAAAAGCATCAACACTTTTAAGCGACAGACAGTCAGGCTGCAACCCATATGCCCAGACCTGTGGGTCTCCTTGTAGCAAGGAAATCACCATTCCCACCCGCTGAATCTCCGACCCAGAAGACTGGGGCCTAAGCCTGAAATATAGCTTACAGCTCTCCTTGAAACAAAAGAACTGCGAGCGATCTCCAGAAAAACGGTCCGGGAGTTTTACTTTCGGCTCCTTAACCCCTGAAGTTGCCGCTGCTGCTGCGGGAGCTCCGCTAGCGGCCTGCGGGGTGTTCATTTTAATGGACATCTCATTAAATTGTCGAGACAGGACCTGCACCTGATCGACCACCTGTTGCAAAGTAGTTTGAGGGGTATGCTCCATATTTCCACAAAATTTCAACAGGAGTTGGGCTGCTGAATATGTTACGCACACCAGTGCTAACAGGAGTATACCGGTGTATGAACAGAGAGGGATGCAAAACAAACGAACTCACAGACAGACATGGGAGTATAACATAACATACACAGAAGGTGATGGAATAACTAATAAACACAAAGTGAACGGAGAAGCCCAAAGGCTCAGGAACTGGGTGTCTCCCTAGTGTCAGGAATGCTCAGATGGAATAGAGCGGACAATGAAGCGAGATGTAGTGATTTAACATGTGGAGCACCCGAAATGATGTTGCTAAGAGCAACAGAAAAAACCCCAAAGGGTTACCAACGGGTGTGGAAATAAACTCCTTGCTCAGAGATAGAAATATAGACACAAGGGGGTATATTTACTAAGATCCCGATTTTGACCGAGATGCCGTTTTTTCTTCAAAGTGTCATCTCGGGAATTTACTAAACTCAAATCACGGCAGTGATGAGGCCATTCGTATTTTTTTGGAAGTCAAAGTAAAAAAATACGAATGAATACATCATCGGTCAAAACGCGGCTGTTTAAGTATGAATCTCGGTCATTTACTAAGAAGTGCAAAGCAAAAAAAAAAAAAACACTGCCGTGAAAAATTACTACTCGTAAAAAAGTGCTAAAAAAACCCAGCCCTGCTTTTTTGAGCCGTGATTGGATAGGCATGCACGGATCCATGAGATCCGTGCATGTATATCAGTGGGAAGGGGTGGGAAAGTATTAATTTTTTTTTTTTAAATTGCGTGGGGTCCCCCCTCCTAAGCATAACCAGCCTCGGGCTCTTTGAGCCGATCCTGGATGCAGAAATATGGGGGGGAAAATGACAGGGGTTCCCGCAAAATTTAAGCAACCAGCATCGGGCTCTGCGCCTGGTCCTGGTTCCAAAAATACGGGGGACAAAAAGCGTAGGGGTCCCCCGTATTTTTAAAACCAGCACCGGGCTCCACTAGCTGGACAGATAATGCCACAGCCGGGGGTCACTTTATACAGTGCCCTGCGGCCGTGGCATCAAATATCCAACTAGTCACCCCTGGCCGGGGTACCCTGGGGGAGTGGGGACCCCTTCAATCAAGGGGTCCCCCCCCAGCCACCCAAGGGCCAGGGGTGAAGCCCAAGGCTGTCCCCCCCATCCAATGGGCTGCGGATGGGGGGCTGATAGCCTTTTTGTAAAAGTGTAAGATATTGTTTTTAGTAGGAGTACTACAAGGCCCAGAAAGCCTCCCCCGCATGCTGGTACTTGGAGAACCACAAGTACCAGCATGCAGCAGAAAAACGGGCCTGCTGGTACCTGTAGTACTACTACTAAAAAAATACCCAAAAAAACACAATACACACACACCTTGAAAGTAAAGTTTTATTACATCCATCCACACAAACATACATACATACTTACCTATGTCCCCACGCAGGTCGGTCCTCTTGTCCAGTAGAATCCATGGTGTACCTGTTGACTAAATTATACTCACCAGATCCAGGGTACCAGGCTCCTCGGATAATCCAGGTACTTGATAAAAATAAAAAAACGGAGACCCGAGCCACGCACTGAAAGGGGACCCATGTTTTCACATGGGTCCCCTTTCCCCGAATGCCAGAAACCCACTCTGACTTCTGTCTAAGTGGGTTTCTTCAGCCAATCAGGGAGCGCCACGTTGTAGCACCCTCCTGATCGGCTGTGTGCTCCTGTACTGACAGACAGGCAGCACACGGCACAGATACAATGTAGCGCCTATGCACTCCATTGTAACCAATGGTGGGAACTTTTAGCTCAGCGGTTTACCGAAAGTGACCTCACCGCTGAGCCGAAAGTTCCCACCATTGGTTACAATGGAGCGCATAGGCGCTACATTGTAATACTGCCGTGTGCCGCCTGTCAGTCAGTACAGGAGCACACAGCCGATCAGGAGAGTGCTACAACGTGGCGCTCCCTGGTTGGCTGAAGAAACCCACTTAGACAGAAGTCAGAGTGGGTTTCTGGCATTCGGGGAAAGGGGACCCATGTGAAAATGTTCCTCTCAATACCAATATTATTACATTTGTGCTGAATTGTACATATATGTTTCTTTGTGCCTGTGAGAGCGATCCCACTGTTATATATTATAGGTAGTAACACTGTCTTAACGTGTGATACGCTACGGGTAGTAACAAAGTCGTCATTGTAAGACATAATGGTTACCAGAAAAGGCCACTTAGGTTATATGCAGTAGTAACGCTCTGCAGGGAGGACTTACGTTGTATGCAGTAGTAATGCACTGCAGGGAGCACTTAGGTTGTATGCAGTAGTAACGCTCTGCAGGGAGCACTTAGGTTGTATGCAGTAGTAACGCTCTGCAGGGAGCACTTAGGTTGTATGCAGTAGTAACGCTCTGCAGGGAGCACTTAGGTTGTATGCAGTAGTAACGCTCTGCAGGGAGCACTTAGGTTGTATGCAGTAGTAACACTCTGCAGGGAGCACTTAGGTTGTATGCAGTAGTAACGCTCTGCAGGGAGCAGCTGTAAAACAGTTTTTTTCTGAGATCACAATTCCGTTGTGAAAGGATATCATACATTTGATAAATAAAACCTGTGTTTTAAATTCCTTTTATATTTCACTTGCTTATATCAATTAGTGCTCTACCCATATACCCATACATAGGTAGTGCTGGTATATAAATTATTTTATATCTTTCATTCTTTTTTGTCTTTCAGGCTGACAATCACTTGCCTTATGTCATGCCTATTGAAAAATCTATATTAAATAAAAATAATAAGTTATGTTTTAATTTATTCATGAAACAAAGAAAAAAGAGTGTGCCACACATTAATGCTTCTTTAGATATAAGCTCAAAAGCGTTTTTTTCTAAACCCCCTAACCAGTCATTGCAATTTGCTTAATGGCGCACCTCCAACCAGATTAGCTAATCTTTGGTATTAACACTTTCGGATTATTCCCTCTATCGGTTGGTTCATACATAGAAGGATCATAAAACAATTATCATTTGGGCCTGTGCATAGTCCCTCAGACTTAACGTCTTCCCTGGAAATACTTGTGGATGGAGCCCTTCATTCGCTTTGCCAGGATTTAAGGGTGGTCAATCTGTTGAAATCAGAGCACTACATTTTGGCCACCGTGCTTGATCCTAGGTGTAAAGCCTACGTTGTATCTCTCTTTCCGGACACAAGTCTGCAGAGGTGGAAAGACCTGCTGGTAAGAAAATTGTCAGCTCAAGCGGAACGTGACCCGCCAACAGCTCCTCCTTCATTTTCTCCAGCAACTGGGGCTGCGAGGAAAAGGATAACATTTCCGAGCCCACCCGCTGGACACAAAAGTAACAATACAAGTGACACAGTAACAGGAAATTGTTTCTGTCACCATAGCGACAATTATCTGGAAATAAGATAATATACAGACACATAAAAAGACTCAATGGAAATCTTTTGTTTTTAAAGAACTTTATTTCATATCTTTAATACAGATTTTTCTCTATATTTTAAACTTAAATAATACTTTACTCTGCACAACATGGATAAAATATCCTTTAAAAGCACAGAAACAATTCAAGTTACATTATAGTATTGCAGGCAAGTAAAACAGATACACATCAGGAGAGTCAAAACCCTATGGGGGTCATTCAGACCCAGCCGCAATAGTGGCCCGCAGCAGTTTACTGGTGGTGGCAAAATGCACATGCGCAGCAGGCGCACAGACACACTCATTGTGGCTGCATCCCTGAGGGGTGAACGCGGGCGGGCCGGGATTATTTTCCAGGGGCTGCGTGATGTCACATCTGCGTTCATCTCTGATTACCCCCTATAAGCTTCCAGAGTGCACCTCATATCTCATCTTTTCCAAGTTACTACAAATGATATGAGATCGGTAGCAGCACTACTTTCAGGATTATTACACAGAACACACATAAAGGCTGACACAGCAAATAACAGTAACACATACAAGGGATTAATTAGAAATAAGGAAGCATAATCATCATTAAGTCTAATTATCAACTGGTTCTGTGCGGGACCAATACACCTCTTTACTGCCTCCAGCAGCCCCTGGTACTGCACTGCGGCCATTCACCCTGTCTCCCCCCAGTACTGCCACCCACCCTGTCTTCCCCCCACTACTGCCACCCGCTCTGTTTCCCTCTACTACTGCCACCACCCTGTCTCCCCCCCTACTGCCACCCATCTCCCCCACTACTGCCACCTGCCCCGTCTCCCCACACTACTGCCACCACCCTCTCGTTCCACTACTTCCACCCCACTGTCTCCCCCCACTACTGCCACCCGCCGTCTCCTCCCCACTAGTCACCACCCTGTCTCCCCCCACTTCTGTCACTGACGAGTCTCCCCACTACTGCAACTGCCCTGTCTACCCCCAACTGCATCCGCTCTGTCTCCCACTACTGCCACTGCCCTGTCTCTCTCCACTACTGCTACCGCCCTTCTCCCTCAAAACTGCCACTGCAGTCTCTCCCCCACAACTGCATCAGCCCCGTCTCCCTCCACTACTGCCACCGCCATCTCCCCCCACTACTGCCACTGCCCCGTCTCTGCCCACAACTGCCATTGCCCTGTCTCCCCTCTTACACCTTAGCGCTGCTTGAGGACAATATTACATACAGACAGTGCCTCCGGCAGCCCCTACTACAGCACTAGTGTCACCACCCTGTCTCACCCCTGACCTCTCAGCACTGCTTGAGGATTCTTGGTACTGCTGGTAACAGTCCTACATCTGCAGGTGGAAGTAACTGGGCAGTAAGGAGGCAGAAGCTGCTTCTGGTACCATGGATCCTGGTCATGTAGGATTGGGAGAGTCAGTGAGATTATGTAAGAGTAACCATCTTACAGGCAGCCGGTGGTGGGAGCAGAGAATGGGTGTTATGTGGCAGGAACAAGCTGGTTAGGTAACAGCTTGGCTGCTGCATTCTGTACAAGCTACAAGCGGTGCAATTCTATTGCTGGGAGACCCAGGTAGAGGACATTGCAGTAGTCTATGTGTGATGATACAAGTGCATGTATGACTGTAGGTAGATCTTCTGAGGGAATAAAGTGCTGGAGTCTGGCTATGTTCCTCAGATGAGGATCTGATTGTGGCAGATACTGATGTCTAAGTGTCACTCCACCATCCAGGACACCAAGATTCCGCACATGATCAGCATTTTGTAACTCTGAACCCCCAAGCGTAAGTCTGGTTGGTTTGCAAAGCTGAACTGTAGCCCTGCCCTTTGGTGGTGAGCTTAAAGACCTGTTTCACCAGGACTGAATCACAGCCAACTGGTATCACCCATACCTGGAGCTCAGCTAGACAACCATTTAGGATTGGTACTGGGTTCTCAGTACCCAGAGCAAAAGACAGGTCATCTGCATAGCAGTGGTAGATGAGGGCATGACATCTGATTATTTCACCCAGTGGTAGCATGTATATTGCAAAAAGCATAGGAGATAGAATAAGAACCTTGAAGAACAACGCATGGCAATGATAAGTATACTCCAGAAGATTAAAATAGTTCCTCACCTGAGTGATGTCTATTGTGTGCAACAAGAGCTGCTTTATTTCTCAGAGTATAGAAATAGCTTCTCACCTGTGTGACTTTGCTGATGTCTAACAAGTTGTGATTTGTGTGCAAAACATTTCCCACACTCAGAACATAGAAATAGCCTCTCACCTGTGTGAGTTTCCTGATGAGTAACAAGATATGATTTCCGTGTAAAACATTTCCCACACTCAGAACATGGAAATGGCTTCTCACCTGTGTGACTTCTCTGATGTTGAACAATATCTGATTTGTTTGCAAAACATTTCCCACACTCAGAGCATAGAAATGGCTTCTCACCTGTGTGAGTTCGCTGATGAGTAACCAGATATGATTTCCGTGTAAAACATTTCCCACACTCAGAACATGGAAATGGCTTCTCACCTGTGTGAGTTCTCTGATGATTAACAAGATCTGATTTGTGTGCAAAACATTTCCCACACTCAGAACATGGAAATGCCTTCTCACCTGTGTGAGTTCTCTGATGTCTAGCAAGATCTGATTTGTTTGAAAAACATTTCCCACACTCAGAGCATAGAAATGGCTTCTCACCTGTGTGAGTTCGCTGATGTGTAACAAGATGTGATTTCAGTGTAAAACATTTCCCACACTCAGAACATGGAAATGGCCTCTCACCTGTGTGACTTCTCTGATGTTTAACAAGATATGATTTGTATGTAAAACATTTCCCACACTCAGAACATATCAGTGGCCTTTCACCTGCCTTACCTGTATGTGGGTTAATATGCTTTGTGTTTTGTGTAAAACATTTGGCATCTATAGAACACGGAAACACTGTATCTACTGTCAGAGCTGTAACAGATGCACCAATATCAGAGTGATCAGGAGAACATTTCCCAGGATCAGAGGGACCAGCTGATAGAGCTGGATGTATAATTGGGGTAATGGGGTTAGCTCCTGGAGAATCCTGTCTACTGTCATTATCTTTTATGTCACAATCCGGGGATAACATTAGATGTCCTTCTGTGATATTCCTGCTTGTGTGTCCATCTGCTGGAAATAAAATACATTATGGAAATGTGACATTTCCTGTAACAATATTAATCTTGTAAACAATAGGAGAAGACGACTCTCTGGGACACTTAATTGTAAATGTCATAACTTTTTATGAAGGTTTTATAATATTGTGTCTCAGACTATCATTGTGTCCACCCTCCTGAGAACACTCACAATAACAAATGTAATATTATAATAAGACTTAGATAATAGGATTTTAATACCTATCGGTAATACTTTACTCTTAATCCGTAGAGGATGCTGGGGTAACCATAAGAACCATGGGGTATAGACGGGATCCGCAGGAGACATGGGCAATTTAAGCCTTTGAATGGGTATGAACTGGCTCCTCCCTCTATGACCCTCCTCCAGACTCCAGTTATAGGAACTGTGCCCAGGGAGATGGACATTTCGAGGAAAGGAATTATTGTTAAACTAAGGTGAGATACCTACCAGCTAACACCGCAAACACGCCACACAACATGGCATTCAACAGAACTCAAGCCAACGGCATGAATAATGTCAGCAACAGGCTGACTATAACCATAACACAACCTGTGTGTAACCATAACTAATAACTGCAGATACAGTACGCACTGGGATGGGCGCCCAGCATCCTCTATGGACTAACAGAAAAGGATTTACCGGTAGGTATTAAAATCCTATTTTCTCATACGTCCTAGAGGATGCTGGGGTAACCATAGGAACCATGGGGTTATACCATAGCTCTAGAACTGACAGGAGAGTGCGGATGACTCTGCAGCACTGATTGACCAAACATGAGGTCCTCCTCAACCAGGGTATCAAACTTGCAAAACTTAGCAAAAGTGTTTGAACCCGACCAAGTAGCTGCTCGGCAAAGTATTAACGCCGAGACCCTCTGGGCAGCCGCCCAGGACGCCCCCACCTTCCTGGTAGAATGGGTCTTCACCGATTTTGATAATGGCAATCCAGCCGTAGAATGAGCTTGCTGAATCGTAGCACAAATCCAGCAAGCTATAGTCTGTTTGGAAGCAGGAGCCCCAATCTTGTTGGGATCATACAGGACAAACAGAGCCTCCATTTTCCTAATCTGAGCCAGTCTGGTTACATCAATTTTTAAAGCTCTGACCACATCGAGAGACTTTGACTCCACTAAGACGTCAGTAGCCACTGGCACCACAATAGGTTGGTTCATGTGGAATGACAACACCACCTTAGGCAGAAATCGACGAGTCCTCAACTCTGCTCTATCAAATAAGGGCTCTTGTGAGACAAGGCCGCTAACTCCGATACCCGCCTTGCGGATGCCAAGGCCAACAGCATGACCACTTTCCAAGTGACAAATTTCAACTCTACCTTCTGTAAAGGTTCAAACCAATGTGATTGAAGGAACTGCAACACCACGTTAAGATCCCATGGTGCCACTGGGGGCACAAATGGAGGTTGGATGTGCAACACGCCTTTTACGAAAGTCTGAACTTCTGGAAGGGAGGCAAATTATTTTTGAAAGAAAACCGATAAGGCTGAAATCATTACTTTCTCTAACGTCCTAGTGGATGCTGGGGACTCCATCAGGACCATGGGGAATAGCGGGCTCCGCAGGAGACAGGGCACATCTAAAAAGCTTTTTAGGTCACATGGTGTGTACTGGCTCCTCCCCCTATGACCCTCCTCCAAGCCTCAGTTAGGTTTCTGTGCCCGTCCGAGAAGGGTGCAACCTGGATGGCTCTCTTATAGAGCTGTTTAGAAAAGTCTTTTTTAGGTTTAAACTAATCAGTGATTCCTGCTGGCGACAGGATCACTGCAACGTGGGACTTAGGGGAGAGACTTGCAACTCACCTGCGTGCAGGAGGATTGAAGTCTTAGGCTACTGGACACTGAGCTCCAGAGGGAGTCGGAACACAGGTCAGCCTGGGGTTCGTCCCGGAGCCGCGCCGCCGATCCCCCTTACAGACGCTGAAGACGGCGGAGACGGAGGTCCGGTGACAGGCGGCAGAAGGCTTCACAGTCTTCATAGAGGTAGCGCACAGCACTGCAGCTGTGCGCCATTGTTGTCTCACAGGCTCACTGACACGGTCACGGAGGGTGCAGGGCGCTGCTGGGGGCGCCCTGGGCAGCAATATAAATACCTAAATTGGCAAAAGAAATACACCACATATAGCCATTAAGGCTATATGTATGTATTTTAACCCAGGCCAGTATTAAAAAAACCGGGAGGAAAAGCCCGCCGAGAAAGGGGCGGAGCTTATTCTCCTCAGCACACAGCGCCATTTTCCCTCACAGAAAGGCTGAGGGGAAGGCTCCCATGCTCTCCCCTGCACTGCACTACAGAAACAGGGTTAAAACAGAGAGGGGGGGCAATGATTTGGCGATATAAATATATTAAATGCTATAAGGGAGGAACACTTATATAAAGGTTGTCCCTGTATAATTATAGCATTTTGGTGTGTGCTGGCAAACTCTCCCTCTGTCTCCCCAAAGGGCTAGTGGGTCCTGTCCTCTATCAGAGCATTCCCTGTGTGTGTGCTGTAGGTCGGTACGTGTGTGTCGACATGTATGAGGAAAATGTTGGTGAGGAGACGGAGCAAATTGCCTGTAATAGTGATGTCACTCTCTAGGGAGTCGACACCGGAATGGATGGCTTACTTATGGAATTACGTGATAATGTCAACACGCTGCAAGCCGGTTGACGACATGAGACAGCCGGCGGACAAATTAGTATTGGTCCAGGCGTCTCAGACACCGTCAGGGGCTTGTAAAAACGCCCATTTACCTCAGTCGGTCGACAGACACTGACACGGACACTGACCCCAGTGTCGACGGTGAAGAAACAAACGTATTTTTCCTTTAGGGCCACAAGTTACATGTTAAGGGCAATGAAGGAGGTGTTACATATTTCTGATACCACAAGTACCACAAATAAGGGTATTTTGTAGGGTGGGAATAAACTACTTGTAGTTTTGCCTGAATCAGATAAATTAAATGAAGTGTGTGATGATACGTGGGGTTCCTCCGATAGAAAGTTATGGGCGGTATACCCTTTCCCGCCAGAAGTAAGGGCGAGTTGGAAAACACACCTTAGGGTGGATAAGGCGCTCACACGCTTATAAAAACATGGCGTTACCGTCTCCAGATACGGCCGCCTCAAGGAGCCAGCTGATAGGAAGCTGGAAAATATCATAACAGTATATACACACATACTGGTGTTATACTACGACCAGCAATCGCCTCAGCCTGGATGTGCAGCGCTGAGGGGGCTTGGTCGGATTTCCTGACTGAAAATTTTGATACCCTTGACAGGGACAAGATTTTATTTACTATAGAGCATTTTAAGGATGCATTTCTATATATGCGTGATGCGCAGAGGCATATATTGCATTCTGGCATCAAGAGTAAATGTGATGTACATATCTGCCAGACGAAGACACGACAGTGGTCAGGTGAGGCAGATTACAGACGGCATATGGAAGTATTGCCGTATAAAGGGGCGGTCCATTGGACCTGGTGGCCATGGCAACAGCTGAAAAATCCACCTTTTGTTACCCCGAGTCACATATCGGCAAGAAAGGACACAGTCTTTTCAGTCTCAGTCCTTTCGTCCCCATACGGGCAGGCGGGCAAAGGCCAGTCATATCTGCCCAGGGGTAGAGGAAAGGGAAGAAGACTGCAGCAAGCAGCCCATTCCCAGGAACAGAAGCCCCTCACAGCTTCTGCCAAGTCCGCAGCATAACGCTGGGGCCGTACAAGCGGACTCAGGTGCGGTAGGGGGTCATCTCAAGAGTTTCAGCACGCAGTGGGCTCACTCGCAAGGGAACTCCGGGATCCTACATGTAGTATCCCAGGTGTACATTGGAAATTCGAGACGTCTCCCCCTCACACAATTCACAGGCTGTATTCCCAGCAGGTGATAATCAAAGTACCCCTCTTACAGAAGGGGGTAGTATTCCACACTATATTGTGGTACTGAAGCCAACTGGCTCGGTGAGATCTGAAATATTTGAACACTTACGTACAAGCGTTCAAATCAAGATGGAGCCACTCGGAGCAGTGATAGCGAACCAGGAAGAAGGGGACGATATGGTGTCACTGGATATCAGGGACACTTACCTACATGTCCAAATTTGCCCTTCTCACCAAGGGTACCTCAGGTTCCTGGTACAGAACTGTCACTATCAGTTCAGACGCTGCCGTTTGGATTGTCCACGGCGCCCCGGGTCTTTACCAAGGTAATGGCTGGAATGATGATTTTTCTTAAAAGAAACATGGACGCTTTCCTGATAAGGGCAAGGTCCAGAGAACAGTTGGAGGTCGGAGTAGCACTATCTTAAGTAGTTCTACGACAGCACGAGTGGATTCTAAATATTCCAAAATCGCAGCTTTTTCCGACGACACGTCTACTGTTCCTAGGGATGATTCTGGACACAGTCCAGAAAAACGTGTTTCTCCCAGTGGAGAAAGCCAGGGAGTTATCCGAGCTAATCGGGATCCTCCTAGAACCAGGAAAAGTGTAAGTGCATCATTGCACAAGAGTCCTGGTAAAAATGGTGGCTTATTACGAAGCAATTCCATTCGGCAGATTCCCGCAAGAACTCTTCAGTGGGATCTGCTGGACAAATGGTCCGGATCGCATCCTCAGATGCATCAGCGGATAACCCTATATCCAAGGACAAGGGTGTCTCTCCTGTGGTGATTACAGAGTGCTCATCTTCTAGAGGGCCGCAGATTCGGCATTCAGGATTGGATGCCGGTGACCACGGAGGCCAGCCTGAGAGGCTGGGGAACAGTCACACAGGGAAAAAATTTCCAGGGAAGTGTGATTAAGTCTGGAGAATTCTCTCCGCATAAATAAGCTTAGAGCAAATTTATAATGCTCTAAACTTAGCAAGACCTCTGCTTCAAGGTCAGCCGGTATTGATCCAGTGGGATAACATATTGACTATAGAGCATTTTAAGGATGCATTTCTATATATGCGTGATGCGCAGAGGCATATTTGCATTCTGGCATCAAGAGTAAATCACGGCAGTCGCCCACGTAAACAGAAAGGGCGGCACAAGAAGCAGGAGGGCAGTGACAAAACTGCAAGGATTTTTCGCTAGGCGGAAAATCATGTGATAGCACTGTCAGCAGTGTTCTTTCCGGGAGTGGACGACTGGGAAGCAGACTTCCTCAGCAGGCAGGACCTCCACCCGGGAGAGTGGAAACTTCATAGGGAAGTTTTTCAGCATGATTATGGACCGTTGGCAAAGACCAAAGGTGGACATGATGACGTCCCGCCCGAACAAAAAAAAACAAACGGGACAGGTATTCCGCCAGGTCATGAGACCTTCAGGCGATAGCTGTGGATGTTCTGGTAACACCGTGGGTGTACCAGTCAGTGTATGTGTTCCTTCCTCTGTTTCTCATAACCAAGGTATTGAGAATTATAAGACATAGAGGAGTATGAACTATACTAGTGGCTCCGGATTGGCCAAGAGGGACTTGGTACCCGGAACTTCAAGAGATGCTCACAGAGGATTAAGGGCCTGGGGAGCTAAGAAGGGACTTGCTTCAACAAGTACCATGTCTATTCCAAGACTTACCGCGGCTGCGTTTGACGGCATGGCGGTTGAATGCCGGATCCTGAAGGGGAAAGGCATTCCATAAGAGGTCATACCTACCCTGGTCAAAGTCAGGAAGGAGGTGACCGCACAATGTCATCACCACATGTGGTGAAAATATGTTGCGTGGGTGAGGCCAGGAAGGCTCCACGAAGAAAATTTAACTAGGGCGATTTCTACGCTTCCTGAAAACAGGAGTGTTTTGAGCCTCAAATTGGGGTTCATTAAGATTTAAATTTCGGCCCTGTAGATTTTCTTCCAGAAAGAATTGACTTCAGTTCCTGAAGTCCAGATTGTAAAGGGTGTATTGCATATACAGCTCTTTTGTGCCTCTAGGGGCACCGTGAGATCTCAACATAGTGTTGGGATTCCTTAAAATCATATTGGTTTCACCCGCTCAAATCTGTGGATTTGAAATATCTCACATGGAAAGTGACCATGCTGTTGACCAATATCTCACATGGAAAGTGACCATGTTGTTAGCCCTGGCCTCGGCCAGGCAATTGTCAGAATGGGCGGCTTTGTCTTACAAAAGCCCATATTAAAATTTTCTATTTGAACAGGACAGAACTGGGACTCGTCTCCAGTTTCTTCCTAAAGGGGTGTCAGCGTTTTCACCTGAAACAACCTATTGTGGTGCCTGCGGCTACTAGGGACTTGGAGGACTCCAAGTTACTAGACGTTGTCAGGGCCCTAAAAATATATATATATATATATATATATATATATATATATATATAGTTAGGACGGCTGGAGTCAGAAAGTCTGATTTGCTGTTTATATTGTATGCACCCAACAAGCTGGGTGCTCCTGCTTCTAAGCAGTCTATTGCACGCTGGATTTGTAGTACAATTCAGCTTGCACATTCTGTGGCAGGCCTGCCACAGCCGAAATATGTAGATGCCCATTCCACAAGGAAGGTGGGCTCATCCTGGGCGGCTGCCCGAGGAGTCTCGGCATTACAACTTTGCCGAGCAGCTACGTGGTCAGGGGAGAACACGTTTGTGAAATTTTACAAATTTGATACTCTGACTAAGGAGGACCTGGAGTTCTCTCATTCGGTGCTGCAGAGTCATCCGCACTCTCCCGCCCGTTTGGGAGCTTTGGTATAATCCCCATGGTCCAGACGGAGTCCCCAGCATCCACTAGGACGTTAGAGAAAATAAGAATTAACTTACCGATAATTCTATTTCTCGTAGTCCGTAGTGGATGCTGGGCGCCCATCCCAAGTGCGGATTGTCTGCAATACTTGTACATAGTTATTGTTACAAAAATCGGGTTATTGTTGTTGTGAGCCATCTTTTCAGAGGCTACTTCGTTTTGTTATCATACTGTTAACTGGGTTCAGATCACAAGTTGTACGGTGTGATTGGTGTGGCTGGTATGAGTCTTACCCGGGATTCAAGATCCTTCCTTATTGTGTACGCTCGTCCGGGCACAGTACCTAACTGAGGCTTGGAGGAGGGTCATAGGGGGAGGAGCCAGTACACACCATGTGACCTAAAAAGCTTTTTAGATGTGCCCTGTCTCCTGCGGAGCCCGCTATTCCCCATGGTCCTGACGGAGTCCCCAGCATCCACTACGGACTACGAGAAATAGAATTATCGGTAAGTAAATTCTTATTTTCATTGAGCCCAACTTTAAGCCCGCATCCACACCTGCTTGTAGAAAATGGAGAAAACATCCTAACTGAAATTCTTACGTAGAAGCCTTCTTGGATTCACACCAAGACACATATTTTCTCCAAATATGGTGGTAATGTTTAGACGTTACCCCTTCTCTAGCCTAAAGAATCATGGGAATGACTTCACAGGGTATACCCTTTTGGGCTAGGTACCGGCGTTTAACCACCACGCCGTCAAACATAGCCACGGTAAGTCTTGATACACGCACGGCCCCTGCTGTAACAGATCCTCTCGTAGAGGAAGAGGTCGAGGATCTCCTATGAGTAATTCCTGAAGATCTGGATACCAAACCCTCCTTGGCCAGTCTGGAACAATGAGGATCGCCTGAACCTTTGTTCTTATGATCTTTAGTACTTTCGGAAATCAGAGGAAGCGGAGGGAATACATACCCCGACCGAAACACCCATGGTGTTACTAGGGCGTCCACAGCTATTGCTTGAGGGTCCCGCGACCTGGAACAATATCTCTGAAGTTACTTGTTGAGACGACATGCCATCATGTCTATTTGAGGAACTCCCCAAAGACTTGTCACTTCTGTGAAGATCTCTTGATGAAGAGCCCACTCCCCTGGATGGAGATTGTTTCTGCTGAGGAAGTCTGCTTCCCAGTTGTCCATTCCTGGAATGAAGATTGCTGACAGAGCGCTGGTATGCTTTTCCGCCCAACGGAGAACTTTCGTGGCCTCTGCCATTGCTGCTCTGCTTTTTGTTCTGCCCTGGCGGTTTATGTACGCTACTGCTGTTACATTGTCCGATTGAATCAGGACGGGCAGATTGCGCAGAAGATGTTCCACTTGAAGAAGGCCGTTGCAAATGGCCCTTAACTCCAGAATGTTTATGTGTAGACAAGTTTCTTGGCTTGACCATCTTCCCTTGAAGTTTTCCCCTTGCGTGACTGCACCCCAGCCTCAGAGACTCGCATCCGTGGTTACTAGGATCCAGTCCTGGATCCCGAACCTGCGCCCCTCTAGGAGGTGAGAGCTTTTCAGCCACCACAGGAGCGAGATTCTGGTCTTGGAAGACAGGATTATCCTTCGGTGCATGTGAAGGTGGGATCCGGACCACTTGTCCAACAGATCCCACTGAAACACCCTGGCATGGAATCTGCCAAACTGAATGGCCTCGAAAGCCGCCACCATTTTCCCCAGAAACTGAGTGCATTGATGGATTGACACTCTTGCTGGTTTCAGAGTTTGTTTGACCAGGTTCTGAATTTCCAGAGCCTTTTCCACTGGAAGAAAAACTCTCTGTAATTATGTGTCCAGAATCATTCCTAGAAAGGACAGCCGCGTCGTCGGCACCAACTGTGATTTCGGCAAGTTTAGGAGCCAACCATGTTGTTGCAGAACTGTCAGGGAGATCGTAATGTTCTGCAGTAACTGGTTCCTGGATCTCGCCTTTATCAGGAGATCGTCCAAGTACGGGATAATTGTGATTCTTCGCTTGCGCAGGAGAACCATCATTTCCGCCATTACTTTGGTGAAAACCCTCCGAGCCGTGGACAGACTAATTGGCAATGTCTGGAATTGGTAATGACAATCCTGAATTGCAAACCTCAGGTAAGCCTGATGCGGAGGATAAATGGGAACATGTAAGTAGGCATCTTTTATATCCACCGACACCATAAAATCCCCTTCCTCCAGACTGGAGATCACTGCCCGGAGAGATACCATCTTGAATTTGAATTTTCTTAGGTAGAAATTGAGGGATTTTAGATTCAGGATTGGTCTGACCGAGCCGTCCGGATTCGGGACCACGAATAGGCTCGAATAAAACCCTTCTCCCTGTTGTGATGGGGGAACCTTGATAATGATCTGATTTTGACACAACTTTTGTATTGCGTCGCGTACCACCTCCCTGTCTGGAAGAGAAGCTGGTAAGGCCGATTTAAAAAAATCGGCGAGGGGGAACGTCTTGAAACTCTAGTTTGTACCCCATGTACACTATTTCCAAAACCCATGGGTCCAGGGCCGAATGAACCCAGAACTGACTGAAGAGTTTGAGACGTGCTTCCACCGGTGCGGACTCCCGCAGAGGAGCCCCAGCGTCATGCGGTGGATTTGGCAGAAGCCGGGGAGGACTTCTACTCCTGGGAACCTGCCACGCCGGTGATCTTTTACCTTTTCTCCTTCCTCTAGTAGCAAGGAAGGAAGAACCTCGGCCTTTCTTGTATTTATTAGGCCGAAAGGACTGCATCTGATAGTGGTGTGTTTTCTTTTGTTGTGCAGGAACATAAGGTAAAAAGGATGACTTACCCGCGGTAGCCATAGATACCAAATCAGCGAGGCCGTGACCAAACAAGACACCACCGTTATATGGTAGAGACTCCATATTTCTCTTAGAATCAGCATTCCACTTATGAATCCCCAATGCTCTCCTAGCTGAGACTGCCATGGCATTGGCTTTCAAACCCAAAAGGCAGATGCAATGGCTGGCCTTAGCAGCATACCTGTGGTGACATAAATGGATTTCAATGTAGTTTCCTGCCTACGATCCGCAGGATCCTTAAGGGCTGCCATGTCAGGGGACGGAAGAGCCACCTTTTTGGACAGCCATGCTAGAGCCTTGTCCACAATGGGGGGTGACTCCCACTTTTCCCTATATCCCGAGGGAAACGGATACGCCACCTGAATCCTTTTGGGAATCTGAAACTTTTTGTCAGGATTTTCCCAAACCTTTTGAAATAGAGTGTTCAGTTCATGAGAGGGAGGAAACGTTACCTCAGGCTTCTTCCCCTTATACATACAGACCCTTTTGTCAGGAACAAGAGGGTCTTCCGAGATATGTAACACGTCTTTTATCGTCACAATCATGTACCAAATGCTCTTTGCCAATTTTGGATCTAATCTGGTATCACTGTAGTCGACACTGGAGTCAGAGTCCGTGTCGGTATCTGTGTCTGCCAACTGAGCAAACGATCGCTTTTGTGACCCCGAGGGAGTCTGGACTTGTAACAACACATCCTCCACAGATTTCTTCCATGCCTGGTTCTGAGACTCAGATTTATCCAATCTCTTATTAATAAGACCCACATTTGCATACAAAGCAATCAATACATTTACCCAATCAGGAGTCGGCGATGCCGACAGGGTCACTCCCACAGCCGTTTCTGTCCCTAATACAGTCTTCTCCTGGGAAGAGCACTCTGCCTCAGACATGCCGACACACGTGTATTCACCACTCACAGACACACTGGGAATATAGGGGACAGACCCACCTAAAGTCTGACAGAGACACAGAGGGAGTTTGCCAGCTCACAATCCAGCGCTTCACCAACGGTTCTGAGAATACTAAACAATGCCTCAGACGTGCAGCGCTTTTATAACACACATATATTGCACCATTTTTACTGTGCCCCCCGTTTTTCACACTGATACTTATGCAGCAGTGTGAGGAAGGACCATCGTCTCTGCAGCCTGTTGTAGAGAAAATGGCACTGTTGTGAGGGCCAAGCTCCGCCCCAGTAATGGCGCGCTTCAGTCCCGCTATTTTTAAATAAATATTTATACTGGCGGGGGTTAGGACAGTGCCCGGGCACTATGTCCCCTATATCCAGTCTCCTTTGAGGTTTATATGCTGCCCCGGGCGCCACCCTCCCCCCGCACCCTATAGGGCCGGGGTGTAGTGGGAGCATGGCGCGCAGCGTGCGATCGCTGTGCGGTACCTCAGAAGCCGTCACTGAAGTCTTCTTTGCTTCTTCTACTCACCTGTCTTCTGACTTCTGGCTCTGCAAGGGGGGTGAGGGACGATTCTGGGAACGAGCATCTAGGCGTACCTAGCGATCAGACCCTCAGGAGCTAATGGTGTCCTGTAGCCAAGAAGCAGATCCTTTAAAAACTCACTAGAAGTAGGTCTGACTTCTCTCCCCTAAGTCCCACGAAGCAGGGAGCCTGTTGCCAGCAGTTCTCCCTGAAAATAAAAAAACCTAACAAAAGTCTTTTCCCGAGAAACTCTGTAGAGCTCCTCAGTGTGCATCCAGTCTGCCTGGGCACAATTCTAAAACTGGAGTCTGGAGGAGGGGCATAGAGGGAGGAGCCAGTTCGCACCCATTCAAAGTCTTAAAGTGCCCATGTCTCCTGCGGATCCCATCTATACCACCATGGTTCTTATGGTTACCCCAGCATCCTCTAGGACGTATAAGAAATATCTCTCTCTTGTACTGGTAACTAACCATGAAGTATAAATGGAGATGTAGTCACTCGCCAAGTCCTATGTCAGCACCAATGTAAAACAATGGATGGGGAACATATCGTATGAATTGGAGATTCTAGATGAACAATAACATCAGTCATATGAGCTGATGGATCAGAGAAATGTCTCCTAACGTTACTCCTGGAAGCATTGGTAAGGTAGCATTCCTTTATGTGTGTGCTCATACGCTGGTAAGCCTGTACATGTGTTACTCACTATTATATAAGGTATATTGCTACAGCAGAGTAGGTGTGGAACAAGGTACTTTACATGCAATACACCATATAATACCCTGTAATCATCATCATCATCTGCTAGGTTATACTCTACTTTCTCTTACGTCCTAGAGGATGCTGGGGTCCATTTAGTACCATGGGGTATAGATGGGTCCTTTGGGAGCCACTGGCACTTCAAGAGTTTAATAGTGTGGGCTGGCCCCTCCCTCTATGCCCCTCCTACCAGACTCAGTTTAGAAAATGTGCCCGGAGGAGCTGGTCACAGCTAGGGGAGCTCCTAGGAGTTTTCTTAGTTTTTTATTTTATAGAGTTAGTTAGGTTACAGGAAGGCTGCTGGCAACAGCCTCCCTGCTTCGTGGGACTTAGTGGGGGGGGGAGAAGGAACCAACGTCTTGAAGAGTTAATGGTTCTCTACTCCGCTGACAGGACACTGAGCTCCTGAGGGTGATGATCACAAGCCCACGAGGCGACCGCTCACTTCCGCAGCACAGCCGCCACCCCCTAACAGAGCCAGAAGAAAAAAAAGTGGTGAGCACAGTGCCAGCGTCCCGGTTAGCGGCAGGGTATGGCGGCACAAGGGTGGGAGCGTAGCTCTGACAGGCTGCGCTCCAGGAAGGCTCAGCAACACACAGTGTAGGCGCTTTGAGGGGTGTTCTGAGCCAGCACGGATAAACCCTACACTGGTCACGCAGATAACAGGGGCTAATCCCCCTGTTATCACTAAAATCCTCAGGCCAGTATAAACAATTAGTGCAGGAAGCCGCGCGCCATTACAAGGGGCGGGGCTTCCTCTCAGCGGATCCAGCACTCACCAGCGCCATTTTCTCCCTGCAGATCATAGGAACTAGGACACTGACAGGGAGCGCTGCCCTCCCTATTAAGGTTAGTTAGTCAGCGCCTGGCTTTTATCACAATAACTGCCTACAGGGGCGCGGTGTGGCTGGCTCCTTATACCAGGCTTTCCCAACCACGGTCCTCGAGGCACACCAACAGTGCAGGTTTTAGTGATATCCAGGCTGCAGCACAGATGGTTAAATCAGAATAAGTGAGCTACTAATTAAGTCACCTGTGTTGAAGCCTGGATATCACTAAAACATGCACTGTTGGTGTGCCTCGAGGACCGTGGTTGGGAAACACTGCCTTATACTCTGTGACTCTCTGAAGGTACTCTGGGGGAAACTGTGTCTGACATTTTCCTGTCTCTGTGTGTAAATATGTATATCTCACATAATCATATCTAGGGACTCTGAGTCTTGTGCTGCAGAGTTTGTATCTTCTCCTGAGGAGTCTATTCCATGTACTCAGGACTGTAATGTGCTGTCTCACCCTTCTGACTCCGAACCCCCATGGGTGGATTCTTTAAGGGGAATGATATCCCAGATTTCAACAAGGATGTCACATACTGAGAAGAGACGCAGTTTTTGAGACAATCTGTAGTGGGTATGAAGTATTCAGCTCCCACTACTTCATCTAAAACCCCACCTACATACCCCAAAAATGTACACTTGCCCAGATAATGCAAGCTGACACTGATACCGACTCTGATACAGGGGACGGTGATGGGGATATGCAGGGGGGGGGGGGGGATGCATCTATTGCTAAAGGGGTGCAGCTAATGATTGATGCCATTAGGGATGTTTTGCATATTTCAGAGAAGGTTCCGGAACAAGTAGAGGAATCTTATTTTACAGTAAATAAGAAATCCTCGCTTACCTTCCCTGCTTCTAAGGAGTAAAACTCCTTGTTTAAAAAATCCTGGGAAAACACAGAGAAAATTCCAGATCCCTAAAAGAATTCTCATTGCTTTCCCTTTCCCTGAAGAGGACAGGAAGAAGTGGGAAAACCCACCTATAGTAGACACTTCTGTATCTAGGCTGTCTAAAAAGGTGGTTTTACCTGTCCCTGGTTCAACCGCCTTAAAGGAGCCGGCTGACCGCAAGATTGAGACTACTCTCAAATCACTATACACTACTACAGGCGTGGCTTTAGGGAACACTATTGCTTGTGAGTGGATTTCTAAAGCCATAGTAAAGTGGTCAGGCAACTTATTAGAGGACTTCGATACTATGACTTATTTTTACGTCACATACAGGATTCTGCAGGTTTCATGGAGGAGGCCATGAAGGACATTGGCCTGCTTAATGCAAGGGCTACTTCCATGGCTGTCTCAGCACGCCGAGGACTCTGGCTACGCCAATGGACTGCGGATGCACTATTTGAGGACGCATTGGATGCGTGGATATCCACGGTGACTGCGGGTAAGCAGACACTTCTTCCCTCCGCAGCAGCCCCGGTTAGGAACTCTTATCCTTCATCTACACTGCAGTCCTTTCGGACCACAAAATTTAAAAAATCCAAACCCCCTCCAACCTTCTTTAGAGGAGCTCGGGAAAGATAAAAAAAAACAACTCACCAACAGGTTCCCAGGAACAGAAACCAGGTTTTGCTTCCTTCAAATCTTCAGCATGACGGTGAACCTCCCAGCGTGGAGATCAGGCAGGTGGGAACGAGACTAAGAGATTTCAGTCACGTCTGGGCGTCATCATGCCTAGACTCCTGGGTAAAAGATATTGTTGCTATGGGGTACAGACTGGACTTTCAGGAACTCCCACCTCACAGATTCTTCAAATCAGGCTTACCAGCATCGTTGACAGAAAGTGCTATCCTACAGGAAGCCATTCAAAAATTGGTATGAACAAATGTCATTGTTCCAGTTCCACCTCACCCAAAAACCAAGGGTTATTACTCAAACCTGTTTGTGCTAAAGGGGTGCAGCTAATGATTGATGCCATTAGGGATGTTTTGCATATTTCAGAGAAGGTTCCGGAACAAGTAGAGGAATCTTATTTTACAGTAAATAAGAAATCCTCGCTTACCTTCCCTGCTTCTAAGGAGTAAAACTCCTTGTTTAAAAAATCCTGGGAAAACACAGAGAAAATTCCAGATCCCTAAAAGAATTCTCATTGCTTTCCCTTTCCCTGAAGAGGACAGGAAGAAGTGGGAAAACCCACCTATAGTAGACACTTCTGTATCTAGGCTGTCTAAAAAGGTGGTTTTACCTGTCCCTGGTTCAACCGCCTTAAAGGAGCCGGCTGACCGCAAGATTGAGACTACTCTCAAATCACTATACACTACTACAGGCGTGGCTTTAGGGAACACTATTGCTTGTGAGTGGATTTCTAAAGCCATAGTAAAGTGGTCAGGCAACTTATTAGAGGACTTCGATACTATGACTTATTTTTACGTCACATACAGGATTCTGCAGGTTTCATGGAGGAGGCCATGAAGGACATTGGCCTGCTTAATGCAAGGGCTACTTCCATGGCTGTCTCAGCACGCCGAGGACTCTGGCTACGCCAATGGACTGCGGATGGACTGCGGATGCACTATTTGAGGACGCATTGGATGCGTGGATATCCACGGTGACTGCGGGTAAGCAGACACTTCTTCCCTCCGCAGCAGCCCCGGTTAGGAACTCTTATCCTTCATCTACACTGCAGTCCTTTCGGACCACAAAATTTAAAAAATCCAAACCCCCTCCAACCTTCTTTAGAGGAGCTCGGGAAAGATAAAAAAAAACAACTCACCAACAGGTTCCCAGGAACAGAAACCAGGTTTTGCTTCCTTCAAATCTTCAGCATGACGGTGAACCTCCCAGCGTGGAGATCAGGCAGGTGGGAACGAGACTAAGAGATTTCAGTCACGTCTGGGCGTCATCATGCCTAGACTCCTGGGTAAAAGATATTGTTGCTATGGGGTACAGACTGGACTTTCAGGAACTCCCACCTCACAGATTCTTCAAATCAGGCTTACCAGCATCGTTGACAGAAAGTGCTATCCTACAGGAAGCCATTCAAAAATTGGTATGAACAAATGTCATTGTTCCAGTTCCACCTCACCCAAAAACCAAGGGTTATTACTCAAACCTGTTTGTGGTACTGAAACCGGACAGTTCGGTAAGAATATTGAACCTGAAGTTGTTGAACCCCTACTTGAGGGTTTTCCAATTCAAGATGGAGTCTCTGAGAGCGGTGATCTCAGGTCTGGAGGATATCAAGGATGCGTACCTTCACATTCCGATCTGGCCACCTCACCAGGCCTATCTACGGTTTGCACTACAGGACTGTCACAATCAGTTCCAGACGTTGCCATCTGGCCTCTCCACAGAACCGAGGGTGTTCACCAAGGTCATGGCGGAGATGATGCTCCTCCTACGCAAACAGGGAGTGAACAAAATTCTATATCTGGATGATCTGCTAATAGAGGCATCTTCCAAGGAGAAGCTGTTGCAGAGTATTGCGCTCTCACCTCAACTACTCTGGGATCATGGGTGGATCCTTAACCTTCCAAAGTCACATTTGGAACCGACAAGGACACTGCCCTTCCTGGGGATGATACTCGACACGGAAGTGCAGAGGGTGTTTTCTACCGGTGGGGAGAGCGTTGGTGATCCAATCAATTGTCAGGAATGTCTTAAAACCTCCATGAGTATCGGTTCATCAGTGCATTCGCCTTTTGGGGAAGATGGTAGCCTCCTACGAGGCTCTACAATACGGAAGATTCCATGCACGGTTCTTCCAGCTGGATCTCCTGGACAAGTGGTCGGGATCGCATATTCACATACACCAGCGGATACGCCTGTCGCTGAAAGCCAGAATTTCACTCCTCTGGTGGCTGCAAACTTCTCACCTGCTCGAGGGCCGCAGGTTCAGGATTAAGAATTGGATTCTTCTAACCACGGATGCAAGCTTCAAAGGTTGGGGAGCAGTCACCCAGGGGGAAAACTCCCAAGGAAAGTGGTCAAGCCGGAAATCTGTCTTTCAAATAAACTTTCTGGAACTAAGGGCCATATACAACGGCCTTCTACAGGCGGCACATCTTCTGCAAGATCGAGCCACTCAAGTTCAGTCGGACAACGTCACAGCGGTGTCCTACATCAACAGGAGTGGTCTTCCACGGTGGTCTTCCATCCATGTGTTATGAACCACAGGTAGTGGTTCATTCCTATTTTAAGTTTATAGTTGTCTTGCAGGCCAGGATTTCCCGTTGCTCTGGTTTAAGAAGACTCTTGTTTGCTGCCGGTGGTGAGTCTGTGTAATTGCAGCTTGTTCCCATGTGTTCAGCCTCACCTGTCTGTTAATTGCACCTCTCAGTTGTGTAGCAGGGCAGCTGCACGACATAATTAATTAGGACTCTCTGTTATATTCTGGCTCAGTGCTATACACAGACGCTGGTGATAGTTCCAGAGTTCTTGAGTTCTGAGCTAGCCCCTGCCAGTTCCTGAGCTACTGTCTAGCTGCTTCCTGTGTCGGTTCCAGTGTCTGATCCTGTGTCCTGCCGTGAAGCGTTCCTGTCCAGAAGTCCTGTGGCTTTGTCTGTGCCTGGTCGAGTAACTGGCTTCTTGGTGTCCACCGGTCTGTCTTTGGGATTCTGCCTGTCATCCGGTTCTGAGAGTCTGTGTCGGCTACATTGGGGGTTCCTGTCCGTTTGCCAGTATTTGTACCGGTTCCGTGAGTAGCGGCTTTGCCGCGTCCATCGGCTTAGGCCGCTGTATTCTTTGGTTTTATTTGTTACTGGTGTTTTGCAGAGGGTTCTGCATATGGTGTCACCGCCGGTACACAACAGTATTGTGTCGGCGTGTGGACAGCATTTCCTTTGTTGTTCTTTTCCTTTGGCGGCGTGCCGCACATATATTTAGTTTTAGGGTTGTTAGTAGCCCCTAGCCTTCTGTTTGCTTTAGTTAGAGGTCCCCTTGTTATTATCCTGTCTCGGTTCACGCCTTGTCTCACTCTAAGACCTGGGGGCATCGGAGTTGGGCAGACCTAATCCGCCCTTCAAACGTGGCTGCCGTGGGCCGAAGAAACCATAGTCACTCAGGCGTGAACTGACCACACGGGTGAAACAATGGAGGTAGGGTGCTAGGGGCTATTTCCATACCTCACCTTATTTCAGCATCAGGTTCTGGTGCTCTGGACTCACTACGCAACATCTCCCTTGTTCTGAGCACCAGGAACCTAACATTATCACCAGCCATACAACAAAAAAGAAACAAAGCTAAAGAGTCATTTTTTTCTTTTTTGGTCCAGTGTCTTGTCTAGAATTCAGTGTTTAGAATCCAGTCCGGTGTTTAGAATCCAGTCCTGTCTAGAATTCCGTGTGCAGAATCCAGTCTTGTCTTGTCTAGTTTAAAATCCTCCTATGCCAACTATGCAAGCCCTGCAGGCCTCTCTCTCAGCCCTGAACTCTGCTTTCAGTGCTTTGAAACCTGAACGACTGGAAGTTTTGCAGCAATCCTTAAAGCAACTGCAAAACCTTCTGACTAAAATTTTGCTTATCTTGCCAGAAGTCGTTGATAGTTCATCTACCTCTAAAGAGACTCTTGCTCACAATATGGTGACAAGAGAACCCTCAGGTTCAGTTGGAGAGAAAAAGTTTAAGTTTTCTGCAGCCCAGGCTCTCAGAAGAGGAGCGTCTGCGTCGCAGAAACTTTATTTATGCCTATATTGTGGGGGTTTAGGCCACTATCTGCAGACCTGTGAGTTGCGCAAGCCAAAGTGTGGCGACAAGTCCTGCCCTCTGGCCAAGTTGAGTCAGGATACAAGACCTACTCCTGTCTTTACTGTGGCAGAGGTACTTGACACACAACCCACACTAAAAAGTACTCTGTCCTATAATTGGTGTCCTTGTGCTAGGGAGCCCCATTATAGATTAGGGAACCAAAGGAGAATGTTTCTCTCCTCTCTTGATTTTCCTGTTGAAGTAGTTTGCAAACCCCTGGAGCGGTGCCCGATGCCCGGGGTCCTGGAGCGGTGCCCGATGCCCAGGGTCCTGGAGCGGTGCCCGATGCCCAGGGTCCTGGAGCGGTGCCCGATGCCCAGGGTCCTGGAGCGGTGCCCGATGCCCAGGGTCCTGGAGCGGTGCCCGATGCCCAGGGTCCTGGAGCGGTGCCCGATGCCCAGGGTCCTGGAGCGGTGCCCGATGCCCAGGGTCCTGGAGCGGTGCTCGATGCCCAGGGTCCTGGAGCAGTACCCGATGCCCAGGGTCCTGGAGCGGTACCCGATGCCCTGGGTCATAGAGGGACATTGAATATTATAGCTCAGGTGTCAATACCAGAAGGGGTCTCAGAAGCTGTTACCCCAGGTAGGGACTTGAAAAGCGCAACTCCACAGAAGGTGTCTAAAACCATAGTTCTAGAAGGGAACTCGAGAAGCAAAACCCCAGAAGGGATCTTTGAAGTAATATCCCCAAGTGGGGTCTCGAGAGACACAGCCCCAGAGAAGGGTCTAGAAGTCGCTTCCCCAGGAAAGGACTCAAGAGGCATAGCATTAGTGGAGGTTCTGAAGGTTATAGCTTCAGCAAAAGTCCCGGAAGTCATTGTTCCGGGAGAAGTTTCGGTAATTATCGACTCAGAGAGGGAGGCTGACGGCCCGGTCCCAGAGAGGGAGGCTGACGGCACGGTCCCAGTAAAAGAATCCGAGGTGCTGCCCCCAGCGGGGTTCCCGAGGGCTACTGCCCAAGGTGGGGTTCCGAGGGCCACTGCCCCGGGTGGGGTTCCGAGGGCCACTGCCCCGGGTGGGGTTCCGAGGGCCACTGCCCCGGGTGGGGTTCCGAGGGCCACTGCCCCGGGTGGGGTTCCGAGGGCCACTGCCCCGGGTGGGGTTCCGAGGGCCACTGCCCCGGGTGGGGTTCCGAGGGTCACTGCCCCAGGTGGGGTTCAGAAAGTCACTGCCCCAGGTGGGGTTCAGAAAGTCATTGCCCCAGGTGGGGTTCAGAAAGTCACTGCCCCAGGTGGGGTTCAGAAAGTCTCAGCCTCGAGTAAGGTCAGTAGTGACCAGGTCCTAGCAAAGCACTCTAGTCAGTCAGATGGGAAGGAAGCAGATCCTGACTCTGTTGATATTTCAACATCTATAATCTTTGATGGGGACTTA